>NC_068294.1:44302876-44322876 GCF_025860055.1 Xyrauchen texanus
AATATTTGGGGTTCAGTGCAAGTTAAGCTCAGCATTCGTGGCATAATGTTGATTACCACAAATACATTTAATTTCCATTGGATGTTCCAGTGAGGCACTTGCAATGGAAGTCAATGGGGCCAATTTCTGGAGGGTTTAAAGACAGAAATGTGCAGCTTATAATTTAATAAAAGCACTTACTTACATTCATTCATCTGTTAAAACGTGTGTACTATTTGAACTGTAAAGTCGTTTAAATCGTCATTTTTACAGTCGTTTTAGGGTTTGTTGACATTACATTGTCATGGCAACGAAGTTGTAAAATTGGATATAACTATACAGGAGAGGTGCGATTCGATCGCACTAAAATCATGTTAACACACGTTGTTTACGTCTTGTGTTTATACTTTTGAAACAGTGAGTATTTTAGGGTGTGTTCACGCTTGTAGTTCCATTCTCTTGGTTCTCTTGGTCCGGACCATAAAAGAAAATGATATATGTAGTCCTGGTTCACTTAGCGTTCAAACTGGCATTTTTAACACAGAAGCTAATGATGCAAAACAAAGGCATAAGGATAAGGTCACAACCTGATTGGACAGCTTTTATGACGTATATTTAGCCGATGACAGTGCTGGCTGCTGGGCGAAATGCATCCGTTGGATTTATATGGTGGTATTTTTACCAGCTGAGAACAACAAAGAGTTAATAAAATGTGTAAAGGATAGGGACGGGTATTGAGTTTGGTACATTTTAGAAACCGACCGAATTGCCTCTAAACAATCAAGTATCAAAAAATATCTTGTCGTTCAGTGCCAAATTCTCGATTTGACTAACTTCATTATCCTAAAGGGTTAATCTCGTCAACGTCAGTGATAAGCATGTAGCATGCTAGACGTGCCCAAATCTAAGAGTGCCAGTCTTTGGCTGTTTTTAGGCATCAAGGAAAAACACTAGTTTATGCCGGTTATGCCCAGAGACGTGGCTCACATGTGAGGCTGTAGTGTGTATGCGTCCCAAACCCCATACATGTGAAAGATGTGGAAAAGATCAAAAGTGTGGCAACATTTCACCAGGCTCTATGCCAACAGCACGCGACATGCCCACCACACAAGTCCTACTTCAACATGCCCACCACACGAGTCATCCTCCGACATGCCCACCACACGAGTCCTCCTTCAACATGCCCACCACACGAGTCCTCCTCCAACATGCCCACCACACGAGTCCTCCGTCAACCTGCCCACCACACGAGTCCTCCTCCAACATGCCCACCACACGAGTCCTCCATCAACATGCCCACCACACGAGTCCTCCATCAACCTGCCCACCACACGAGTCCTCCTCCAACATGCCCATCACACGAGTCCTCCATCAACATGCCCACCACACGAGTCCTCCTCCAACATGCCCACCACACGAGTCCTCCATCAACATGCCCACCACACGAGTCCTCCATCAACCTGCCCACCACACGAGTCCTCCTCCAACATGCCCTCCACACGAGTCCTCCTCCAACCTGCCCACCACACGAGTCCTCCATCAACCTGCCCACCACACGAGTCCTCCTCCAACCTGCCCACCACACGAGTCCTCCATCAACCTGCCCACCACACGAGTCCTCCTCCAACATGCCCACCACACGAGTCCTCCATCAACATGCCCACCACACGAGTCCTCCTCCAACATGCCCACCACACGAGTCGTCCATCAACATGCCCACCACACGAGTCCTCCATCAACCTGCCCACCACACGAGTCCTCCTCCAACATGCCCTCCACACGAGTCCTCCTCCAACCTGCCCACCACACGAGTCCTCCATCAACATGCCCACCACACGAGTCCTCCATCAACCTGCCCACCACACGAGTCCTCCTCCAACCTGCCCACCACACGAGTCCTCCATCAACATGCCCACCACACGAGTCCTCCATCAACCTGCCCACCACACGAGTCCTCCTCCAACCTGCCCACCACACGAGTCCTCCATCAACCTGCCCACCACACGAGTCCTCCTCCAACATGCCCACCACACGAGTTCTCCTCCACCACACAAGTCCTCCTCCAACATGCCCACCACACAAGTCCTCCTCTAACATGCCCACCACACGAGTCCTCCTCCAACATGCCCACCACACGAGTCCTCCATCAACCTGCCCACCACACGAGTCCTCCTCCAACATGCCCACCACACGAGTTCTCCTCCACCACGCGAGTCCTCCTCCAACATGCCCACCACACGAGTCCTCCTCCAACATGCTCACCACACGAGTCCTCTTCCAAAATTACTGATGAATGCAGCGGCGCTATGACTGGGACTCCGACAGGTAAGGTTAACGTTTAGCAAACAAAACTAACAAACTAAATCGGCTAACTTGTGTACATGTTAAATTACCGTTTCTGTGAGCGGTGACATAGTCACATTAATGTTATAGCCTCTGCCCCTCCGACCCTGGCATGAGGAGACCAGAACGCTCAGGAGAGTCTTTGAGTTATCGTATCGATATCTGAATTTTTTGAACAATACCCAGCCCTAGTAAAGGAGTCAAAACAGCAGCATGAATTCCTCCGTTGCACACACAAACGAAGATATGCTGGAAGGATGCGGCTGACGCCGGTACCGAACCGTAATGGGCAATATCGCTCCAATGATGAGAAGAACCAGGTATGCTTGAGGTCAGTATTAGGGAAATTACTTCCTGTTATTGGTCTGTTTAGATGTCTTTGGTGCTTGTTGTGTTCATATATCAATCGAACTGCACCAGAGTTCGTTTGGAAGCGGACAGAGACCCATTATTCAGGTGGTCTCGGTCCACTTGTTGGTGCGCACCAAGGTTCATATGGCAGCGTTCACACTTGTTCAAATGAACCGCACTAACAGAGCAAATCACACCAGAAATTGTTTTAATCGAAGCAAACCTGCCAAGTGTGAACACCCCCTTAATGTGAGACTTTAATGGGGATTGACTTCCATTGTAAGGCTTTGTTCGCATTGGCCTATCTGACTCAAATCCGTTTAGGTTCTTGTAGTCTAAACAGGACAAAAACACAACAAAATCTGATTTTATCAAGCCTGATATCGGTATGGAATCCAATAAAAATCAGATTTTTCTTAATGCGTCTTTGTCTGAACGGTCAAAGCGGATTTTTATGTATTTTTTTCATCATTCGCTGAGCGCGACGGGTTGTTGTTTCGTCTGGAAGGCATAAGCGGTGTCCCAAACAACACACTATGCACTTTTAAAATATACAATACACTCAGCCATGTTGTGTATGTAAGTGTAGTATCGTCCCATATGAAACATTTAAAGTGTGGAAAGATGGAAGTGACGTTTGAAGCGCACGTGATATGTTGCCACTAGCTTTAGCATGTTAGCCAACCTCAGTTCAACACTTATATCACACGGGTAATTTAGCTCATATAACCGCAACAGGCGGGCGACCTGTGAGACGACTCCGAGTGACACTTGACAAAAAATGCTGTTAGTCACAAAGACACGTGCTTGAAGAAACACACTTCGTTATATTTTTAAGAACAGACAAAAGAAAAGCGTCAGTGCTCGTGTCTGATTCGCTGTTTGTTGGGAATGTCACATGGGAATATATTAGGCTTATTTATTATGATTATTATTGTCTTCACATTTATAATTGTCTTTAGTTCTTAATCTGTAGGCTATTTTGGGGTCTGGGTAACTCAGTGAGTCTGAATCCATGGCGTTCTGAGTGACTCCAGTCAGGTCTCCTTAGCAACCAAATTGGCCCGGTTGCTAGGGAGGGTAGAGTCACATGGGGTAACCTCTTCGTGGTGGTGATTAGTGGTTCTCTCAATGGGGCGTGTGGTGAGTGACTCCAGTCAGGTCTCCTTAGCAACCAAATTGTCCCGGTTGCTAGGGAGGGTAGAGTCACATGGGGTAACCTCCTCGTGGTGGTGATTAGTGGTTCTCTCAATGGGGCGTGTGGTGAGTTGTGTGTGGATCGCGGAGAGTAGCATGAGCCTCCACATGCTGTGAGTCTCCGCGGTGTCATGCTATGAGTCACGTGATCAGATGCGCGGATTGACGGTCTCAAAAGCGGCGGTAACCCGTATTGAGGTGAGTGACCGTGCCACCACATGTAATGGGAATCGGGCATTCCAAATTGGGAGAAAAGGGGATAAATACAAAAATATATAATAAATATATATATATATATATATATATATATATATATAAAGAAAAATATTTAAATAAAAAGTAGTTCACTTATGTTAACCAATACAACCTTCTTGAAAAGTATTACGAAAGAAAGTATGTTCACACACTCACCTCCATGTTCAACAGCCCTCAGTTTATGCCCAGCTATATGGGTCATTATTTGATGGTACTGTCTTGGCTTGCATGTGCCAGTTGTGCAGAAGGGGCACGTAAATAAATGTGCATCTGCATGGCATCGTTGCGGTTGAGGTTGTTGTCCTCTTCGCTTAATTGTTATGTGCTGAATAGACAAGAAATTACAAACTGTCAGTTCCGATCAGTGTCTGCGTCACATTTGTACTAGACAACAACAGAGATTAACAAGCTACATTATGCACTGCCTAGAATTATAGTACATCAACCTAAATAGCTAATTGCTGTTATTGTTAAAGAAATGAGAAGGTGATATCAGCAACACACAAACAGCTCGATGCTAGATGACGTTAGCTCAATAGTCAACAATAGATAGTCGGTTCACATACGTAGTTTTGGAGTTTTGTATAATTAACTTGGCAGTTAGCAAGCAGAGTCACACACATGAATCAAAACGTTCAAAAATACCTTCACACTCATCTGCGAGTGATCTTTCCCCGTGTTGCTTCAGACAGTTTTCCGCAACTCACAACACTTTCCGTGTGGCTCAAGGTGGAGGGATCCCACTATGGAGTTACATTAGTGACACAATTCTGCGCGCACAAAATTATATTTTGAGCGCACAAAAAAAAAAAATTAAAAAAAAAAAAAATAATCAAATATATATATATATATTGAGCATGCAAAAAGGTATTTTGCATGCAGAGTGGCTAGGAGGACAAAGCAAAATTAACATCAAAATAAAATTTAACAGCGCAAAATTGATTGACTTGAAAAATATCTTTTTTGGTGCTCAAATCAATCTTGCATGTGCAGAAACATTTTTGTGCACTCAAAATATCATATTGCGCATGGAGAATGTTTTCTGCGTTTCAGAATATCCTCTTGCACATTGAGAAAAAAACTTTTTTGCACTCAAAATATAATCTTTGGCATGCAAAATAACTTCTTTTTGTTCAAAATTTCATCTTGCACATGCAGAAAAATGTTTTGCACTCAAAATGTAATTTTGCATGTGTGGAATTGTGGCACATATATAACTCCATAGGATCCGCCCACTAGATTTCAACAAATCAAATAAAACGGTTGAAAAACACCCATCCCGGTTTGAAAACGCCCATTTATTGGGAAACGCCCATTGTTTTTCACTGTCTGTGCTGTGTTTGGGCTAAATTTACACACACACAAAAAAATGTATACAACAGTGCCTACTTCACACACCCCGCCCATTTCACAAGCATAAAGGAAACTCAATCTGAGGTATCATGTTATCTACTTATTTATAATATCGAATGTAAATATTAGCTATCTACAGTGGCTGATTTAGGCATCATTAAATATATAAAGATTAAATAATTATAATAAATATAATTTATTATATAAATATACTTACCGGAGAGTTACTTGCATTAATGGAGAGTTACTGGCATTACTGGAGAGTTACTGCATTACTGGTTGTGAATGTACATGAATGTGTTGACCCCTTACCCCAATCCCCTGTTACCAACCCTATATAATGATGCATTGATGCTGAATTATTATTTCTTTATAGTTATTATTGTTCTCATGTCCTTGTTCAGATCCTGTTCTGTTTTTCTATGTAATTGCTTTGGCAATACAACATATTTTTGTCATGCCAATAAAGCTCTTTGAATTGAGAGAGAGAGAGAGAGAGAGAGAGAGAGAGAGAGAGAGAGAGAGAGAGAGAGAGAGAGAGCAGAGAGAGAGAGAGAGAGAGAGAGAGAGAGGTGTTGATGTTGATGTTGATGTGGTGGTGCACAAGCAGCATGGCCAACATCGCGGTCCAGCGAATCAAACGGGAGTTTAAAGAGGTTCTGAAGAGCGAAGAGGTGCGTTCAGCCTTTCATACACACCTGCACATTTCACCCGACAGCTGTCAATCATGCTTGACGATGCATCGCATATGTTGATGTACAGATCGGGTGTGAATCAGACATGCCAACACATGCATCTTGATCCGGACCGAAGCCGTGCATGTAAAAACAGCCGTTAATCGTGTGGTGCATCAAAATAAAGCCGTTTAATGTGCTTTTGCACATTTCAGATAGACGTTTGAGCGGATATTATGGGATGTGTGTCCCGTCTAGGCCGAACCGCAGATAAAACGAGTCCAAAAAAACCTGACGAGCAGCGTCACACACAACTTTGGACATTAAATGCGTTTATTTGAGCGTTTCTGGAAGATTATTGTGTTTATTTGGCATCTTATGTGTTTTTTTGTGTGTTTCATGGAAAGGCCTGTTAGCCTTTAGCTAACGGAAGGCCCCTAATCGATAAACACACACATTCACTCTTATAAACACATCATTTTACATTTAAACAATGTTAGAAATGTAAAATGAGAGGGACTATTTGGGTTACTTTGTAAAATTTCACCGGGTTTTACACTTTTATTGTAGTTTTTGTCGCGGTTTAGGTCTGATAGCTGTGTAGCATCTACTGTAAGCTCTCTTAAATATTCATTAAAATTATCATTTATGACTCCTAAACCTTTGTATTCTGTAAATTGTGTGTGTAAAATGTGTATATGCTTTTATATAAAGTTTGGTTGAAACCTTCAATCTTAATCTGAACAAATAAAAAACTCCGTATACACAAAATCACTGCATTCAATTACAGAAATGTTCCCTAAATAAAGAGTAGCTTATATTGTAATGACTACAATTAATTTAAAACTGAAATATGGGTGTTAAACATTAGAGCTGGCAAAGTGAGATTGTGAAGTTTAAGGCAAAGCTTTAAAGTACTGTGGTAGGTGTTTTGGTTATTTACCATGGTAATATCATGGTGTTTTGGACATACATGTATCATTATAGTAATACCATGATAATCATGAAACTTTCCTGGAGTACCATATAAATACCATGGTATATGAAAATTTTTATATTCTAACAGTGTTGGAGTCCAAAGCCTAAGTCTAATACGAGAGTGTTTTTATGAATGTATTAAATGTATAGTTTAAAGAACTATTGATTATAGGCTCATATATCAAATAAACCTCATTTAGTATTTTCCTAAGCTTGAGCACGTTACCGTGGAGACGTAGCGCGTGTGGAGGCTTCACGCTATTCTCAGCGGCATCCACGCACAACTCACCACATGCCCCACCAAGAGCGAGAACCACATTATAGCGACCACGAGGAGGTTACCCCATGTGACTCTACCCCCCCTAGCAACCAGACCAATTTGGTTGCTAAGGAGACCCAGCTGGATTCAAACTCACGACTCCAGCGGTGATAGTCAGCATCTTTATTCACTGAAGAACAGAGCGATATGTGGTGCAATGGACATCCTTTTAGCATTTTTACATAGAAAAACAACTGATAAACAGCATGGGTGGAAGCAACAACGCGTTTGGTGAGAACAGCCCCTTATTAAGACACCGCACCAATGGATGTTTCTCAAAGTCTTTTTTTGACTGTAGGTAAATATCTACTTTATCCAACGATTGGTTTGTTTTCAATGACTCGACTGGACACAGGGTTGAGTTCAAGACAAATGACTCACAAGTCCATGAAAATGTGTATGTATATATATATATATATTATTTAGTAAAAATAGAAATAGACTAAAGTTTAAACGAGTGTTCACACAAAAGTGAAAAATCACAATTATCCGAACAAACCAGATCATTATAATTAATCAGACTTTCTAATGATTCTTATAAGATGCTTTTGATTCTCCTCTTTGCTTAGTGTGGTGGGAAATTGACCTAAACTCTGGGACGGGTGGCGACCCTAGCCTGTATTCTGTACTGTGACTGCATCACTTCCTGTCTGTGTTTTGGACCTGAAGTTTGAGCTAAATTGAGTGTCTGGGTTTGAAGTTTGGGTTTGATTGGGGTTTGAGGTCTGGGTTTGTTTGAGGTTCAAGTTTAACACTTCAAACCAGCCACACGTTGACACTTCACTAAACCTGCATGACTTCTTATTCACACAGACGAGTAAAAACCAGATCAAGGTGGATTTAGTGGACGAGAATTTCACAGAATTGAAGGGGGAGATTGCAGGACCACCAGACACACCGTATGAAGGTGAGAGAAACAGTCGTTATCTAGTGACCTGGTATGGGTTTGAACGTTTTGGTCGATGTTTTAGGTGTTTTATTTGAGTTGTTAGAAAATGGAGAGACAGTGAGAACCTGACGGCACACATTCGTCACCTGCAGCGGTGGTGATTTTGATTCATCCCAGTGACTCGCAACTTTTAATAAAGAATAATTAGACTTAGTCTTAGTTTTGGTTGTGAATGATTTGTCTTTTGGTTCATTGCAATTAGCAATAATCACTGGCGAAAAGGCGAAAATTGTGGAGAAATTGTCAATGAACGAATCATTGAACGAATCATTGAACGAATCAATGAATGAATCAATTAACGAATCAATGAATGAATTAATGAATGAATCAATGAACGAATCAAATCAATGAACGAATCAAATCAATGAATGAATCAATGAACGAATCAATGAATGAATCAATGAACAGATCAATGAACGAATCAATGAATGAATCAATGAAAGAATCAATGAACAGATCAATGAACGAATCAATGAACAAATCAATGAACGAATCAATGAACGAATCAATGAACAAATCTTTTTGGTGAATGGATTCAAAAGACTTGTGTCTGCAATTCCACTTAAAAGATTTGTTCAA
This sequence comes from Xyrauchen texanus, assembly GCF_025860055.1. Classification (NCBI taxonomy): domain Eukaryota; kingdom Metazoa; phylum Chordata; class Actinopteri; order Cypriniformes; family Catostomidae; genus Xyrauchen; species Xyrauchen texanus. Next base: position 44,311,854 of record NC_068294.1, read on the forward strand.
AAAGACTGATTCATTCCCAAACTAAACGTGACCATTAATCAGCCGGACGTCTGAAAGTTGTCACACTGTTGTTTATTGACTCTAATGTGTTGTAGATTCACTATATTGCTTTGATTTTGGCTCCACTGTTTGGTCACTTTGTTTTTTCTTGGTTGGCAGGTGGAAGATATCAGCTAGAAATTAAAATTCCAGAGACGTATCCTTTTAATCCACCAAAGGTGAGTAGTGAGACCGGCGCGTGAGGGACGTCCCGCTTTAGACGTACAGACCGGGCCCTGGTTGGATCACATATAAGAACTGCTGGATAACTACAACTATGATCACACTGAAAGCATTTAGCATCTAACCAGAGCGTGATCTGCTAGTCTGCATTGATAAAATAATAGCTGATGTAGTTTAACCTCGTGCGACCCCACGTCCACATGCGTGGATGTTGTATTTTGGCTTTGCTATAGGCAACGTATAATTTAAATTAATTTACTGACTGAATATTGTTCACAAGACTCTAGACTGTCATTTAAGGGTTAAACTTCTGATGATGAACATAAGATGCATTTCAAACTGTTCTGAGACCAGTGCAGACAGACAGCACACTGGAGGTTAAGTCATGCACTAAATAGGGAGCAAGGGAGCATCCTATAGCTCTCTATAACTGTTCTGAGACCAGTGCAGACAGACAGCACACTGGAGGTTAAGTCATGCACTAAATAGGGAGCAAGGGAGCATCCTATAGCTCTCCTATAACTGTTCTGAGACCAGTGCAGACAGACAGCACACTGGAGGTTAAGTCATGCACTAAATAGGGAGCAAGGGAGCATCCTATATCTCTCCTATAACTGTTCTGGGACCAGTGCAGACAGACAGCACACTGGAGCTTAAGTCATGCACTAAATAGGGAGCAAGGGAGCATCCTATAGCTCTCCTATAACTGTTCTGAGACCAGTGCAGACAGACAGCACACTGGAGGTTAAGTCATGCACTAAATAGGGAGCAAGGGAGCATCCTATAGCTCTCCTATAACTGTTCTGAGACCAGTGCAAACAAACAGCACACTGGAGATTAAGTCATGCACTAAATAGGGAGCAAGGGATCATCCTATAGCTCTCTATAACTGTTCTGAGACCAGTGCAGACAGACAGCACACTGGAGGTTAAGTCATGCACTAAATAGGGAGCAAGGGATCATCCTATAGCTCTCTATAACTGTTCTGAGACCAGTGCAGACAGACAGCACACTGGAGGTTAAGTCATGCACTAAATAGGGAGCAAGGGAGCATCCTATAGCTCTCCTATAACTGTTCTGAGACCAGTGCAGACAGACAGCACACTGGAGGTTAAGTCATGCACTAAATAGGGAGCAAGGGAGCATCCTATAGCTCTCCTATAACTGTTCTGGGACCAGTGCAGACAGACAGCACACTGGAGGTTAAGTCATGCACTAAATAGGGAGCAAGGGAGCATCCTATAGCTCTCCTATAACTGTTCTGAGACCAGTGCAGACAGACAGCACACTGGAGGTTAAGTCATGCACTAAATAGGGAGCAAGGGAGCATCCTATAGCTCTCCTATAACTGTTCTGAGACCAGTGCAGACAGACAGCACACTGGAGGTTAAGTCATGCACTAAATAGGGAGCAAGGGAGCATCCTATAGCTCTCCTATAACTGTTCTGAGACCAGTGCAGACAGACAGCACACTGGAGGTTAAGTCATGCACTAAATAGGGAGCAAGGGAGCATCCTATAGCTCTCCTATAACTGTTCTGGGACCAGTGCAGACAGACAGCACACTGGAGCTTAAGTCATGCACTAAATAGGGAGCAAGGGTGCATCCTATAGCTCTCCTATAACTGTTCTGAGACCAGTGCAGACAGACAGCACACTGGAGGTTAAGTCATGCACTAAATAGGGAGCAAGGGTGCATCCTATAGCTCTCCTATAACTGTTCTGAGACCAGTGCAGACAGACAGCACACTGGAGGTTAAGTCATGCACTAAATAGGGAGCAAGGGAGCATCCTATAGCTCTCCTATAACTGTTCTGAGACCAGTGCAGACAGACAGCACACTGGAGGTTAAGTCATGCACTAAATAGGGAGCAAGGGAGCATCCTATAGCTCTCCTATAACTGTTCTGAGACCAGTGCAGACAGACAGCACACTGGAGGTTAAGTCATGCACTAAATAGGGAGCAAGGGAGCATCCTATAGCTCTCTATAACTGTTCTGAGACCAGTGCAGACAGACAGCACACTGGAGGTTAAGTCATTCACTAAATAGGGAGCAACGGAGCATCCTATAGCTCTCGTATAACTGTTCTGAGACCAGTGCAGACAGACAGCACACTGGAGGTTAAGTCATGCACTAAATAGGGAGCAAGGGAGCATCCTATAGCTCTCCTATAACTGTTCTGAGACCAGTGCAGACAGACAGCACACTGGAGGTTAAGTCGTGCACTAAATAGGGAGCAAGGGAGCATCCTATAGCTCTCCTATAACTGTTCTGAGACCAGTGCAGACAGACAGCACACTGGAGGTTAAGTCATTCACTAAATAGGGAGCAAGGGAGCATCCTATATCTCTCTATGCAGTTAAGTGCGTTCACTCCTAAAATCTGATCATAAGTTCAGTTTCAGGCTGCAGATGATGTTTGGACACTCATTGATCATCAGTACATAGATTCAACATTTATAATGGATCATTTTATCTGAACATGGTTGGCTGTGATTGGATGATGCTGGACATTACTTTCAATCTGAATTAATTATGATAATTACTGAATAACATCTCATAAACATGAATAATCACTTCTGGACACATGATAAACAATTTGATAAAAAAAAACAATATCTGACTTTCTATAGCTTGATATTATATAAAATTTCACAACTTGAGGTTCTGTGTATCTCAGTGAGTACTGATGCTGACTATCACCGCTGGAGTCGTGAGTTTGAATCCAGGGTGTGCCGAGTGACTCCAGTCAGGTCTCCTTAGCAACCAAATTGGCCAGTTGCTAGGGCGGGTAGAGTCAGATGGGGTAACCTCCTCGTGGTCGCTATAATGTGGTTCTCGCTCTCGGTGGGGCGTGTGGCGAGTTGTGCGTGGATGCCGCGGAGAATAGCGTGAAGCCTCCACATTTGGTACGTCTCCGCGGTAACGCGCTCAGCAAGCCACAATGCCCAAGGCAATCCCGTTCGGGTCACAGGAGGTTACTAGTGTTTGTTGTTCTAGATGTGATGTAAAAATATATTGGTCAGTATTTTCAGCCTTTTGACGATATTTGATATTTATCTTCACATTTATTTTGCATTTGTTTAGAAATGTTTTCCACTCTGTTTGAATAAATAGAATTAAATGATTTGTGTGCTTTAATAAAGCAATACATCGTTTTAGACAGCGGTTTTGACCTACATATATGTTTACTAAAACATTTTAATACATATAAAATGGCACATGGCGGCTTCTGTGAACTTTTTGATTGATAATACAAATTAATTGTTGAATCAAAGTTTTGATAAGCTGAAACGGACATTTTTTACCAATCTTCCCAACGGTTAAAGTCAAACGGCACTCTTGAGGAAACTTAATGGCACTCGCAATAAACTTATTTTACTGAGATTGAGAAGTTATAAGTTATTATTATATGTATGTTGCCAGAATAGCAAAAAAGCTGATGTTGATGTCAACAATTCCCTTAATTGATGTGAGAATGACCCAAAAAAAAAAAAATATATATATATATATATATATGTATATTTATTTATTTTTCTCCATAAAAACAGTTCATAGTGTCCATCTTTCTTTGGTAAAGCAAAACATACCAAAAATATAGTCCGGTAGTCGACTTGTGCACTATATTCCAAGTCTTAAACCGTCCAATAACTGTGTGTGTCATACTGTGTGTTTAGGTGAATTATTCCTTTAATGCTTTAAGTTCGGACGGGCACCATATAATCATTAATATTATAATAACTGCAGTCTTGACCAACACACAATGTGTGTTTAGAAAGTTTAGAAGCTCTACTTTATAATGCATGTATACATTATGACCAAAACTGAACAAGTGCTTTGAAATTTACAGATAAATCAGAAATGTTACATTTTATTGATCATTGCATTATTATTTGTATTATTACAATAAGTAAAAACATCAATCTCATCAAATATTCATGTGTCATATGTTGTTGGAAAGCTCTTAAAGAGTAAAATACAACCAGACTATTTGTTTTACTCACAGATGAAAATATAGCGAGTAACAGCTAAATATATGTCTTTGATAATTATGTTGCTGTTGCTTATATGCCGCATTTTCACTTATACCTTCACAAAAAATAAACAGAGCATAAAATATCACATATGATTATTTAGAGTCTGTGCTTATCTTTCAAACGAGTCCACACACAAGATAATCAGATGTATAGATCATTAGATAATCCACATGAAGCACAATGTTACATATGACCACCAGGAGATGGCGCCAAATACACTGACACAGACTCAATGATGACTCAAATGACACAGAATGAAACTCATTCTGTGAAATCTCATGACTAAAATCATGTCTGCATGCTATGCAAACCTTTAGTCGTTGTGTTTGCATGTGTAATTAGTTCTTATGTACAATTATTATCTTTTATTTGTTTGGAGATGTTTTTGGACACTATGATCAATTATATTTGTAATGTTGTAACTATTGATCGCTTTGTCGTATCAACACAAAACTTTCCTCAGATACAGTCGACATGATTGAGAATGAAACAAAAGCAGTTTTTTGGAGCCACATTATTTACACCCAGAGATATATCATGTTAAATAAGAAAAAAAGTACATTTTTGGCAAAAAATTTTCCGTCAGTTTCTTAGACTGAGAATCTAAGAATGTATCATAATGAATATCGTCATGTAAAAATGTGACAAGTTTTCTTTGCAATGATACAAACACTCGACCCTCCTTGTTTTGTTTTGTCGAGTTATAATCCTGTAATTTTGGGTATGCCACTGAAACAGGAAATCTTTATAAACACCTTCAGAGCTCAAAGGGTTAACGTGAGGTTTATCTTGTATGCTGACATCACTAGCCACTGTGAGAAAATCACATGACAGTTTCTCTTGTTGTGTTTCAGGTTCGGTTTATCACAAAGATCTGGCATCCCAACATCAGCTCGGTCACTGGTGCCATTTGTTTGGACATCCTGAAGGACCAGTGGTGAGATTTTACTTTCCTTTCACAGTAACTAGTGCTCTGAAGCTAATGAGACTCATCGTGTGTGTGTGTGGGAGAGGGTGTGTGTGTGTGTGTGTGTGTGTGTGTGAGAGAGTGTGTGTGTGTGTGTGTGTGTGTGTGTGTGTGTGTGTGTGTGTGTGTGTGTGAGCGTGTATTTATCACTTTGTGGGGACCAAATGTCCCCATAAGGATAGTAAAACCCTAAATGTTTGACCTTGTGGGGACATTTTGTTGGTCCCCATGAGGAAAACAGCTTATAAATCATACTAAATTATGTTTTTGAAAATGTAAAAATGCAGAATGTTTTCTGTGAGGGTTAGGTTTAGGGGTAGGGTTAGGTTTAGGGGATAGAATATAAAGTTTGTACAGTATAAAAACCATTATGTCTATGGAAAGTCCCCATAAAACATGGAAACACAACAAGTGTGTGTGTGTGTGTGTGTGTGTGTGTGTGTGTGTGTTTCAGGGCAGCGGCGATGACCCTCAGAACAGTGTTATTGTCACTACAGGCTCTTCTGGCGGCTGCAGAACCAGATGATCCACAAGACGCAGTAGTTGCCAATCAGGTGTGTGTGTGTGTCTGCACATTTACAGGAATACACATTCCTGGTCTCATTGCGAAAACATCACATGCATGACGGATGCGTGTTTTTCCAAAGACAAAATAATCGTACAATCTTTCACCAGAATGTAATAACTTGATCCACCTCTGAAATTACATTCCTTCATCAAGCTCTCTTATTTTACATACTGTGCTCATTTCCTCTTCTCACTTCTCTCTGTTTCCTGTGTTCAGTATAAACAGAACCCAGAGATGTTCAAACAGACGGCTCGACTCTGGTCTCACGTTTACGCAGGAGCTCCGGTCTCAAGTCCGGATTACACACGCAAAATAGACAAACTCTGCGCTATGGGCTTTGATAAAGTGAGAAATTCTTCACACTCACACATACACACACACACACACTCACACACTCACATACATACACACACAAAGACAAAGATCCCCCATTTAGCCTTAACAGACTGTAGGGGCAAGTGCTGTTAGCGAGCACCTATGAAGGCCGGAACGGTACACGAGGGGGTGGGTGGCCAGCACCACGCCCGACTGCCTTTGTCTCCCCAGTGGCGATGTTTTACACACCGCACCAGGTACTCATTTTAGGCTGAGTCGACCTAGGGGAGGCCCGGGACCGGTTCAGATAATCATCACTGGTGTTGGCCATGAGCAGGAATCGAACTTGGGTCACCAGGTTTGTAGCGCTAACTGCTACAACACACACACACACACACAAACAAACAAGGGTTGTGTAGTTAGTATACCGGTACTAATTAAATATTGGGATACCAAAACTATTTAAAGCGGTACAATATCATCTTGTTGCTATTTTCGGTACATACTACAGTGTGGTGCTATTAGCAGAATGTTGCGGAATGTGACATTTTTGACGAAATCAATGACAATTTGACAATTAATGAAACACGCAAAATAGACGAACTCTGCGCTATGGGCTTTGATAAAGTGAGAAATTCTTCACACAAACACATACACTATAGTAACCTCCTCGTGGTCGCTATAATGTGGTTCTCGCTCTCAATGGGGCGTGTGGTGATTGACTCCAGCCAGGTCTCCTTAGCAACCAAATTGGCTCGGTTGCTAGGGAGGGTAGAGTCACATGGGGTAACCTCCTCGTGGTCGCTATAATGTGGTTCTCGCTTTCAAAGGGGTGTGTGGTGAGTCGTGCTTTGATCGTGGAAGAAAAAAAATATTTGACCAATTTTTTGCTCTTTAGTCCACTGTATGTGTGTAAGATAAGCTTTTAAATTTGAGTGTTGAAAAATTGCAAGCGGCAGCCAAAAAAATGCATTTGTATGTTATAATACAAATCTTAGACCTCTTCAACTCTGGTGCATTTTTTGGCTGCCGCTTGCAATTTTTCCAAGCTCATTTTTCACACATGCATCTGTGTATTTCCTCTCCTCAGCGTCACTGATGTCCAACTTCTTTTCCCTCCAGAATGCAGTAATAGTGGCATTGTCGTCGAAATCCTGGGATGTGGAAACGGCAACAGAACTGCTGCTTAGCAACTGAGTCCAACCTGAGGGGCCAAAACACCATATCTGACATCCACCCCACCTGTACTCTGACACACCCACTCTTCATCCTCTTCTCCTCTTCCTCGGTCCACCTTCATCAGAACACACAACTCGTCTCTGTCTCTCTCCATCTTTTGCAATTCCTTAAAGGAATAGTTCACCTAGAAATGCAATTCTGCCATCATGTTGTTCCAAACCTGTATGAAATGAGGGTGAGTAAATGCTGACAGAGTTCATTCGTGTGAACTATTCCTTCACCGTCAGATTTCTCTTTCTACCTTGTCCATCTTTTTTTATGTGCCTTTTTTGTCTGATAATTTCCCCATCTTCATGATCATCACCTTCAGAACGGTCCAGCAATCTGACACTAGGCAGACTGTAGCCCCCCCTCACACACACACTTACCCAATCAACACTGCAATCTCTCTCCCTCCCAGCTAAGCCGCCTCCCTTTTATCCGGTTCTGTTTTTAAAACTACAGACAGACGTGAAATGCGACACACTAGAAGATGTTCTGTCAAACAATCAAGACTGGAATAAAACACCCACATCCTGTGAAATATACGAGAGAAAATAATCTGTAAATAAAGCTATTAAAGTCTGTATAAATTAAAGCAATGTGGCAATGCCTTTATTTATTATTGCATTGTGGAATAGTGAAATAAACACCAGTTTCATGGCTGATCATGTGATGTTTTGATGATCTGTATTTGATTTTGCATTAGATACAAGATCTGAAAGGGCAAAAACTAACTTCTATATGCACAATTTATTTTTGCAGTTGTAAGCATGTAATAACATGAGAAGGTGCGAGAGGTTAAAAGCACTACATGGCAACTAAAAGCACAGCAGTACTTACTTAAAAGGTGCTGTAAGTGATTTTAGCCATCCTAGAATTTCCACAAGCTGTCAAGCTGAGCTGTTGGATTAGCCACGCCCCCTTTTAATAAAACCCCCGCACTCCAAAGACACCGAAGTTGCTTTATTGTGACCGACACGAGCAGAAACGGTTGTCAAAAACAACAGCAGCACAACAGCGCCCTCAGCTGGCAACTGTTATGAACAACATGGCATAAAAATGGCATTAAGCCTCAATAATTCACTGCAACACTATGAGAACAAGCAAAATGATTGACAGGTGTCATTTTTGTTTACTGTTTAAAGAGTCTAGTGATGTCATAGAGACCGGTGAGATATCGCACAACACTTATTTCATTAATATCTTTCAGGGAGTGGGAAAATATTCGCCGAGAGCGCCAAATCGACCGGAAGTCGCTCATTTTCTATGACAGCGTCTCTCGGCGGCGCGGCGAGTCTTGGGCGTTGTGGGCATCAGAGGAAAGTTCAAGTGCGGGCAACATTATGGTAATGAGCTGTGACGCGGTTCGGCGGCAACCTATTGGAATATAGAAGTGCTCCGCTCTAGCGAAGTCTAGAGAACACAACCGTGTAAACGTTGGTTCCCACCAAACATTCGTTCCGAAGATAAAATGGAGGAGAAACTGATTATTGTCGTGGCGGGTTTACAGGGATATAAATAAAATAAAACGTGGACAAAGATGTCTGAAGCTGTTGGTGTGCCATGTGAGTTGATGAAGTGGATATTATGGTTTATATAATATTATATAATAATATATTCAAATATATCATGAGGATATACGCTACTTGTGATATGTCGGCAATAAAGATACCGGTCGACATGTCTGGGTGTTTTGTGTCCCATTTAAATACAGTTCACAAAACCAGCATTCTCAATCTAACGCTGCCGCCAATTTCAAATACGCCAGAGCGTCCACGAATTTTCGATACCGAATTTTTACGCCTCGCGCTTCTGGTCTGAACGCACGGTTAGTGGTTGTAAAAACAATGTTAATAAATTTTTAAAAAGTAACACTTGTACTCTTTGGGTCAAATTGACCCGCCATAGGAAATGAATGGGAAAGCCTAAAACACAGAGCATTTTTTACTTTTTATTGGTCAAATACAATCTATAAATCTAACACAATGCAGAAAACTTTTGGCAGCTGATCTACCCCAAATGCACACACACACACGACACACACACACACACACACATCAAAGGCCGAGTTTGAGACATTAATGGTGGAAAAGAGCTCAGTTATGACTAATAGAGGTGGTGGTGGTGTAGTGGACTAAAGCACATAACTGGTAATCAGAAGGTTGCTGGTTTGATCCCCACAGTCACCACCATTGTGTCCTTGAGTAAGACACTTAACTCCAGGTTGCTCTGGGGGGATTGTCCCTGTAATAAGTGCTCTGTATAATACATTGGTAATCAGAAGGTTGCTGGTTTGATCCCCACAGTCACCACCATTGTGTCCTTGAGTAAGACACTTAACTCCAGGTTGCTCCGGGGGGATTGTCCCTGTAATAAGTGCACTGTAAGACACTTTGGATAAGCAAAATAATCCCTTATTTTAGTGCTTTATCTGTATTAAAGGATTTCAGGTGTTTGTGCTTGTCATCTGTGTTGATATCAAACACACAAAAGAAGATCTGTGAAGCTCTCGTGATTGCGTATGTATCTGCTTTTTTACGTTTTCAGATCGGATGGTTATTTCCGTTTAAAGCCGCTTGTAACCAGCAAACTTTAAACTCTTGTTTTAGCACTGGGGTTGATTGAACCTCAATTGCGATGTGGTCACGTGCGATTTTAGCCACTATGTGGTTTTTGCGATCCGATCACAAAACGTTTTAGACCCCGTTTAGACCTGTACTTAGGGCTGACCACGTGATCGGATCACCCGAAATGCATCTTAAAAGGGTAGTTCCCCAAAAAATCCTCATGCCTTCTGAGATGTGTAGGACTTTCTGTCTTCTGCACGACATTTTTGAATATTTGTAGAAAAATATCCATGCACAGCAGGTCCTTAGAATGGTTGGGGATGGTGATTAGATATTTGGAGGTCCAAAAAGCATAAGAGTAATCCATCCTATCTCCAGCGGTGATATCAATGTCTTCTAAAGCGAATCGATCACGTTGTGTGCGAAAATGAATGATATTTAAGCACATTTTAACTATAAAACGTCACTTTTCTCCCCAATTTGGAAAGCCCAATTCCCACTACTTGGTGGCGCGGTTACTCTTCTCAATCCGGGTGGTGAAGGACGAGTCTCAGTTGCCTCCGCTTCTGAGACCGTCAATCCGCGCATCTGATCACGTGACTCGTGCATGACACCGCGGAGACTCACAGCATGTGGAGGCTCATGCTACTCTCCACGATCCACACACAACTCACCACACACCCCATTGAGAGAACCACTAATCACCACCACGAGGAGGTTATCCCATGTGACTACCCTCCCTAGCAACCGGGCCAATTTGGTTGCTATGGAGACCTGACTGGAGTCACTCACCACACCCTGAATTCGAACTCACGACTCCAGGTGTGATAGTCAGCGTCAATATTACCCAGTTCAATTTTTATAATGAAAAATATGTTACATTTTTGTCTGTTATCATGTCAAATCCATTGGATCACTTTAGAAGACATGGATTAATCCACTGGAGTCGTCTGGATTACTTTTATACTGTCTTTATGCTTTTTGGACCTTCAAAATTCTAGTCACCTTTCACTTGCATTATATGAACCTACAGAGCTGAAATATGCTTCTAAAAATCTTAAGTTGTGTACTAAATAAGAAAGAAAGCCATACATATCTGGGATGGCATGAGGGTGAGTAAATGATG
>NC_068294.1:44332876-44340376 GCF_025860055.1 Xyrauchen texanus
TAATTATTCATGAGCTCATGATTGTTCTGATAAGATTTGATGAGAAACTGAAATCTGATGTATTATTGAGTGTAAATGTTCACTGTTGATCTCCTGTGTGTGTTCATGATAGGACACGAGAGCAACAGTTCACACACCCCTCACGACATTGGGGGCGTTCAAGAGAAAACTCGTTGTGTTTATCTAAAAACAGTGATAGGGACAACAGAACACAACTGCACACAAAACACAGAACAGAACTTACTAAACATGTCTGAAGAGTCTGTAGAGGAAGAACTGATGCATTTCTGTGCCCAGCCTTTTTTTTATTTTAATGGAGTCCTCTGAAATCAAACAGAAACACACTTATATTTTCTGTGGTAATTAAAGTTTTTGTCCAAACCAGCAGTGAGGAGTGACGTGACATTCTTTCAATCACTTGTCTTCTATTTTCGGCATCGCACGAGTAACTCCACGTCCTCTGTGAACTGTCCAAAAACAAAAAAAAACAAAAAAAGGCTGGGCACAGAAATGCATCAGTTCTTCCTCTACAGACTCGTCAGACATGTTTAGTAAGTTCTGTTCTGTGTTTTGTGTGCAGTTGTGTTCTGTTGTCACTATCACTGTTTTTAGATAAACACAACGAGTTTTCTCTTGAACGCCCCCAATGTCGTGAGGGGTGTGTGAACTGTTGCTCTCGTGTCCTATCATGAACACACACAGGAGATCAACAGTGAACATTTACACTCAATAATACATCAGATTTCAGTTTCTCATCAAATCTTATCAGAACAATCATGAGCTCATGAATAATTAATTAGATTCTGAATGATACTTTTGTGTTCTTTTGAAGCTTGAAGAGGTGTCGCCATAAACTGCCATTGTATGACATCACTGAGCACAACATTTATACACAATTACTCCCGAGAAAGTCATGTAGAGTTACAACAACACAGCGGTGAGTAAATAATGACTGAATATTCATTTCTGGGTGAACTGATGCTTTAAATCGGAATTGAGATACAATATCAGAAAGATCATCTGTACTTTTGCTGAATATATTCTAACATGATTTTTTTTGTATAAATAATCTTTGTTGAATTGATCTGGATCAGGTTTGTATCATCTATTGTGTTGTTTACATTTTGTAATACTGTAAGTGTTTGTACTGTGGGGGGATTTTAGACATTACAGCACCAAAATGGACCGGTTCATCTCAACTATGCTTCAATTCAGAGAAAAAAAGAGTGAGATTGTTTTATTATGCACATTGTTCTGTGTCGGTGTCGTTTTGGCTTTGTAGAGCCATTTAGACCTCTCTGGGATCTTCATTAGCATTCATTAGGCAGAACCATAGATTACGAGTGAAGACATGATCACAGATGTCTCGCTAATGTCTATGTGTGTTTACAAACACCATAATTACAGAGACGATAATGACATGCATCTGTTTACAGGAGCTCAAGGTTAATTAAAAAGAGCGATTCTGCTGTGGAAAGTCCACAGTTGTAATATTGTTATCGTTCACCAGGTGAAAATCAAATTTGATCACTTAGTAAGTTAACAGAATCACAAGCCCTCTACATTTAATCACAATTAATAAAACTGTAGAAATGTACTTTTCACTAGTTAAAAGGCTAATTCTTGATATCACCAATGGGATTATTTCTAGTAAAAATGCAAATGTTTGATATCAGTAATTACATTTGCACTAGTAAAAATGTTAATGCTTGATAAGTACCTGCAGAAATACCCATTCTTTATCAAAACATTTATTTCAGAGAGTTAAAAGCATATTTACTGATATCAGTAACTGCATTTTCTCTAGTAGAATTTCACACATTTTTATTTCTTTACTTGCTAGCTAACAATTAGCATGCAGTACCAACCTCGGCCACCAGGTGCCACTATTAGTAAGCATGTAAACATTATATATGTTTCTTTCCTTGATTGATATTTGCTAAATATACTTGTTAGAGGATTATACAACTATACATCAACAGGTCAAGTACATAGACTGTAAAAAAAGATGGCCGACGTCCCTTCGCTCTTTTCCACTGGTGAGAACTGAAGCCGCCAGTGTCCCGATATGGCGCTGACATCTTGGGACTCGAGTCTCTTGCCAGTTGCGATTTCGGGACCAGACCTGCGCAGTAGTGAGCAGGAAGTAAAGCCGCGAAATCAAGGCCTCGCCCTCACTCTCGCTGAATCAATCGCTAGGACACGCCCCTGCACTTTTGACTTTTGACTTATGACGGTGTGAAATAATTAATTATAGAAATTTAGATATTAAATTTAAAGCTCCAATCTCCTCAGTCCTCCGAAGATCCCGAAAAAAATTCAGTTGGTGCTTCAGTGACTACTTCAGTGAGAACCTGTCAATCACAGCTGTCAATCATGATGTCACAGCAGCGTTTTTATAGCATCAAATAACTAAAAACAAACTTATTTTGAAAACAAACACTTGAAATGACATCATCGTGATAGAAACGACAGTAAATGACAGAAACTATCTTTGGAAAAAAGATATGTGAAGTGTAATTTAATTGTTTAGTTGGTCTCACGTCCCGTTGAATAACATGGGGAGGCGGGGTTTATGACCTATACTAGGACCAGCCACCGGGGGGCGATCGAGACGTTTTGGCTTCACTTTTGAGGGCTTGTGCGGCACACTTGGTCAAGTACCTCAGCTGTCACCTGTCACCTTGTAAGCACAAGATTTCATGCTTACTGATAGTGACCCCCTGGTGACTCAGGTTGGTACTGCATGCTAATTGTTAGCTAGCAAGTCTCACATGACACACTTGATATGGACTTGCAATCTTGTGGCCTTCATTTTTGAGTTCTCGCAAAGTCCTCAAAACCACAGGGTGTCCCATTTTACATTTGAGCACTCTGAGGGTGAGGCCTGTGCAGGAACAGGAATAGCCTCAAATATGTGCTCTCATGTCAATATATGGTGAGGCTCTTCCATGGGTGTCTCCTGTCCACTTCCTAAAATAATCAGACTGGAGGCAAAGAACAGGATGATGGATAATGGTGACATGTTTGGAATGTATTAGCCACACCTTGGTAGAAGAAATGTATTTAAGTGATCACAAACCCAGAGATGCTTCAGTTGTTCTGCAGATTATTGTCTGATAATAAAGTCTATTTTCTGGCATCAAAAACTCTAAGAGTGATTTTTCACAGAGATGGCATTAACCACAACAAGGGGTACTCGCAAGTGCCTCCTTTGCACCCTCAATGTGCCCTTCGGCTAAGCCAGCATCAGCGCAGACTATTACCCAACAGTCCCCGCTTCTGATCCTCTCGAGCAATCACAGCAGACTGGAGTTTCTGAGCTGGAGGAATAAAACATGGCGATGACCCATCATGGATTAAAAGATTATTAATAATCGAAAATATCAAGACTAGGGGTGTGGGTCCGAGCCCGCGCTCATGTACTGGTACTCGTAAAAATGCTCCGATACCAAAAACCGATCGTTATGTAAACATTCAGCGCACATATTAAAATCGTTACGTCCTAGTGAGATTATTCTGCAGAAGCGTGATTTTATAATTTTATAAACCCAATTTGGAATGCCCAATTCCCACTACTTAGTAGGTCCTCAGGGTGGCGCGGTTACTCGCCTCAATCCGGGGGGCGGAGGATGAGTCTCAGTCGCCTCCGCGTCTGAGACCGCCAGTCCGCGCATCTTATCACGTGATCTCATCGTTGTACATGACACCGCGGAGACTCACAGCATGTGGAGGCTCATGCTACTCTCCACAATCCACACACAACTCACCACATGCCCCATTGAGAGAACCACTAATCACCACCACGAGGAGGTTACCCCATGTGACTCTACCCTCCCTAGCAACCGCGCCAATATGGTTGCCAAGGAGACTCACAGCATGTGGAGACTCATGCTACTCTCCACGATCCACACACAACTCACCACACGCCCCATTGAGAGCGAGAACCACTAATCACCACCACAAGGAGGTTACCCCATGTGACTCTACCCTCCCTAGCAACCAGGCCAATGTGGTTGCTAAGGAGACTCACAGCATGTGGAGGCTCATGCTACTCTCCACAATCCACACACAACTCACCACACGCCCCATTGAGAGAACCATTAATCACCACCACGAGGAGGTTACCCCATGTGACTCTACCCTCCCTAGCAACCAGGCCAATTTGGTTGCTAAGGAGACTCACAGCATGTGGAGGCTCATGCTACTCACCACAATCCACACACAACTCACCACACGCCCCATTGAGAGAACCATTAATCACCACCACGAGGAGGTTACCCCATGTGACTCTACCCTCCCTAGCAACCGGGCCAATTTGGTTGCTAAGGAGACTCACAGCATGTGGAGGCTCATGCTACTCTCCACGATCCACACACAACTCACCACACGCCCCATTGAGAGCGAGAACCACTAATCATCACCACGAGGAGGTTACCCCATGTGACTCTACCCTCCCTAGCAACCGGCCCAATTTGGTTGCTTAGGAGACCTGGCTGGAGTCACTCAGCACCACTTACCACTCATGCCCCCTCATGGACTTGCTGACTAGCGTTCCATCGGTCTGCACTCACTTACATCACCAAAGTCTGGACTCAGAGGATGACGCAAGGGCGGAGGATGCCATCGTTTACATAGGCTCGTAATATGTAATGATGTCATTTTTGATAGTGCAAACCTAATTAATGATATAAAAAATTGCATTTATAGAAATCTATAAAAGAAGTCAGTTTAGCTTGCCATATATAGTACATCACACCTCTCCTCCTGATATATCAGTGAGTTCTGAGAACACAGTTAGAGGAAGCTGTGAGATCGTGTTTGAGGTAAATGAGAATAAAGCGTGTGATATCGATGTGGCGGTTTTGGTTTGGTGAACGTGTTTCAGGTGAAAGGAATCACCTGGGAGAACATGCTTTAATCTGTCTTATCTCTGCACTGGGCAGAATCACGCTCCAAAATCAATACACACACACACAAACGTGACTCACATACACACTTGTTCTTTCACTTCACATGTGCTTTTCATGCTAATTTATACCCTTTTGGTCAATTGTCCTTCACATACACAGACACACATTGGCTATATTCACACATCAGAGATAAAAGATCTCACATCCGTTTTTTGGGAGTTGTTCACATAATAAATGTGGCCCATATGTGTTGAAATGTCATGTATTCTGAACTGACTGTTTACATTTAAGTCAAATTTTATGGAATTTAAGTCAGAAACATATCCAATTTATTTATGCATTTGAAATCAACCCAGATCAGAAAATCAATTTCAGATTCACTGTGATTTTTGCTGTGAGGGAAAAACTTTTTTATCTAATATGTTTCTATAGGTCTGGTTTGGTTCTGTAGATCTGGTTTATTTCTGTAGATCTGGTTTGGTTCTGTAAATCTGGTTTGGTTCTGTAGATCTGGTTTAGTTCTGTAAATCTGGTTTGGTTCTGTAGATCTGGTTTGGTTCTGTAGATCTGGTTTAGTTCTGTAAATCTGGTTTGGTTCTGTAGATCTGGTTTAGTTCTGTAAATCTGGTTTGGTTCTGTAGATCTGGTTTGGTTCAGTAGATCTGGTTTGGTTCTGCAGATCTGGTTTGGTTCTGTAAATCTGGTTTAGTTCTGTAAATCTGGTTTGGTTCTGTAGATCTGGTTTAGTTCTGTAAATCTGGTTTGGTTCTGTAGATCTGGTTTAGTTCTGTAAATCTGGTTTGGTTCTGTAGATCTGGTTTGGTTCAGTAGATCTGGTTTGGTTCTGCAGATCTGGTTTGGTTCTGTAAATCTGGTTTAGTTCTGTAGATCTGGTTTGGTTCTGTAAATCTGGTTTGGTTCTGTAGATCTGGTTTAGTTCTGTAAATCTGGTTTGGTTCTGTAGATCTGGTTTAGTTCTGTAAATCTGGTTTGGTTCTGTAGATCTGGTTTGGTTGTGTAGATCTGGTTTGGTTCTGTAAATCTGGTTTGGTTCTGTAGATCTGGTTTGGTTCTGTAAATCTGGTTTGGTTCCTTAGATCTGGTTTGGTTCCTTAGATCTGGTTTGGTTCAGTAGACCTGGTTTGGTTCTGTAGATCTGGTTTGGATATTTAAATCTGGTTTGGTTCTGTAGATCTGGTTTGGTTCAGTAGATCTGGTTTGGTTTTGTAAATCTGGTTTGGTTCAGTAGATCTGGTTTGGTTCTGTAGATCTGGTTTAGTTCTGTAAATCTGGTTTGGTTCTGTAGATCTGGTTTGGTTGTGTAGATCTGGTTTGGTTCTGTAAATCTGGTTTGGTTCTGTAGATCTGGTTTGGTTCTGTAAATCTGGTTTGGTTCTGTAAATCTGGTTTGGTTCAGTAGATCTGGTTTGGTTCCTTAGATCTGGTTTGGTTCCTTAGATCTGGTTTGGTTCTGTAGATCTGGTTTGGTTCTGTAGATCTGGTTTGGATATTTAAATCTGGTTTGGTTCTGTAGATCTGGTTTGGTTCAGTAGATCTGGTTTGGTTCTCTAGATCTGGTTTGGTTCTGTAGATCTGGTTTGGTTCAGTAGATCTGGTTTGGTTCTGTAGATCTGGTTTGGTTCTGTAAATCTGGTTTGGTTCAGTAGATCTGGTTTGGTTCTGTAGATCTGGTTTGGTTCTGTAAATCTGGTTTAGTTCTGTAGATCTGGTTTGGTTCTGTAAGTCTGGTTTGGTTCTGTAGATCTGGTTTGGTTCTGTAGATCTGGTTTGGTTCAGTAGATCTGGTTTGGTTCTGTAAGTCTGGTTTGGTTCTGTAGATCTGGTTTAGTTCTGTAGATCTGGTTTGGTTCTGTAAATCTGGTTTGGTTCTGTAGATCTGGTTTAGTTCTGTAAATCTGGTTTGGTTCTGTAGATCTGGTTTGGTTCTGTAGATCTGGTTTAGTTCTGTAAATCTGGTTTGGTTCTGTAGATCTGGTTTGGTTCTGTAGATCTGGTTTAGTTCTGTAAATCTGGTTTGGTTCTGTAGATCTGGTTTAGTTCTGTAAATCTGGTTTGGTTCTGTAGATCTGGTTTGGTTCAGTAGATCTGGTTTGGTTCTGCAGATCTGGTTTGGTTCTGTAAATCTGGTTTAGTTCTGTAAATCTGGTTTGGTTCTGTAGATCTGGTTTGGTTCAGTAAATCTGGTTTGGTTCTGTAAGTCTGGTTTGGTTCTGTACATCTGGTTTGGTTCTGTAAGTCTGGTTTGGTTCTGTAGATCTGGTTTGGTTCAGTAAATCTGGTTTGGTTCTGTAAGTCTGGTTTGGTTCAGTAAATCTGGTTTGGTTCTGTAAGTCTGGTTTGGTTCCTTAGATCTGGTTTGGTTCTGTAGATCTGGTTTGGTTCTGTAAGTCTGGTTTGGTTCTGTAAGTCTGGTTTGGTTCTGTAGATCTGGTTTGGTTCAGTAGATCTGGTTTGGTTCTGTAGATCTGGTTTGGTTCTGTAAATCTGGTTTGGTTCAGTAGATCTGGTTTGGTTCAGTAGATCTGGTTTGGTTCAGTAATAGTATCAGTTCTATTCATGTCTCTCC
>NC_068294.1:44345376-44347876 GCF_025860055.1 Xyrauchen texanus
TGTAGCTTTAATGTATATCACAGTGCTGCGTTTACAGATGATTGTTCTGTTTTAAACTGTGTATAATAGGGATGGGTTGACAAATCTAATTTAATATATCGCAACCTAAAAAACACCAGCCATATCGTGGCATAACTCGATATTTAAAACTTTGCAACATTGTTTTCTGTCCATGTGATCATTATTGAAACGACCCGTCAAGCATCATAATCTCTCTCAAATCTATCTGCGCTTTATCTACACTGTTTACAGGGTTCACACAAGATCCTTAAAGTGCTTTTAGAAATATAAGTGCTGGAATACCTGGAACATCACCTTGTTTTGATGAAAAGTACTTGAGCTTAAATAAGATCGTTGCCTCCGTGTAATGTGTGTCCATCAAAGATGAAAGTCTCCACTTTCATTGAATAATGTGTATTAAACCCTCTGGGGTCGACGGACGTGCCGGCGGGTTCTGCTGGATTTTTTTCCTCATTACAGCAGAAACAACTGAAAATACGCCGTCGTTTTTGGGCATACAGATCAAGACATCATTAGAGACTATAAAGGGTCTACTTTTATTTCTGTACACTCACAATAACAAGAATATATATATATATATATATATATATATATATATATATATATATATATATATATATATATATATATATATTTAAATGAAATTTATTTCTGTGATGTAAAGCTGAATTTTTAGCATCATTCTTCAGAAATCATTCTAATATGCTGATTTGCTGCTTATAAAACATTTATTATTATTATTATTATTATCAATGTTGAAAACTGTTTTGTTTTTCAGGATTCTTTGATGAATGGAAAGTTCAAAATAACAGCATTTATCTGAAATACAAAGCTTTTGTAACATTATATACTACCGTTCAAAAGTTTGGGGTCAGTAAGATTTTTTTTTTTTATGTTTTTGGAAAGAAATGCATACTTTTATTAAAATGTTATATTTACACTCACCTAAAGGATTATTAGGAACACCTGTTCAATTTCTCATTAATGCAATTATCTAATCAACCAATCACATGGCAGTTGCTTCAATGCATTTAGGGGTGTGGTCCTGGTCAAGACAATCTCCTGAACTCCAAACTGAATGTCAGAATGGGAAAGAAAGGTGATTTAAGCAATTTTGAGCGTGGCATGGTTGTTGGTGCCAGGCGGGCCGGTCTGAGTATTTCACAATCTGCTCAGTTACTGGGATTTTCACGCACAACCATTTCTAGGGTTTACAAAGAATGGTGTGAAAAGGGAAAAACATCCAGTATCGCGGCAGTCCTGTGGGTGAAAATGCCTTGTTGATGCTAGAGGTCAGAGGAGAATGGGCCGACTGATTCAAGCTGATAGAAGAGCAACTTTGCCTGAAATAACCACTCGTTACAACCGAGGTATGCAGCAAAGCATTTGTGAAGCCACAACACGCACAACCTTGAGGCGGATGGGCTACAACAGCAGAAGACCCCACCGGTACCACTCATCTCCACTACAAATAGGAAAAAGAGGCTACAATTTGCAAGAGCTCACCAAAATTGGACAGTTGAGGACTGGAAAAATGTTGCCTGGTCTGATGAGTCTCGATTTCTGTTGAGACATTCAGATGGTAGAGTCAGAATTTGGCGTAAACAGAATGAGAACATGGATCCATCATGCCTTGTTACCACTGTGCAGGCTGGTGGTGGTGGTGTAATGGTGTGGGGGATGTTTTCTTGGCACACTTTAGGCCCCTTAGTGCCAATTGGGCATCGTTTAAATGCCACGGCCTACCTGAGCATTGTTTCTGACCATGTCCATCCCTTTATGGCCACCATGTACCCATCCTCTGATGGCTACTTCCAGCAGGATAATGCACCATGTCACAAAGCTCGAATCATTTCAAATTGGTTTCTTGAACATGACAATGAGTTCACTGTACTAAAATGGCCCCCACAGTCACCAGATCTCAAGCCAATAGAGCATCTTTGGGATGTGGTGGAACGGGAGCTTCGTGCCCTGGATGTGCATCCCACAAATCTCCATCAACTGCAAGATGCTATCCTATCAATATGGGCCAACATTTCTAAAGAATGCTTTCAGCACCTTGTTGAATCAATGCCACGTAGAATTAAGGCAGTTCTGAAGGCGAAAGGGGGTCAAACACAGTATTAGTATGTGTTCCTAATAATCCTTTAGGTGAGTGTATACTAATAGTTAAACTTGTGCTTGATTAAAATGTTGTTCATTATTTTATTGAAAATGCCCTTTCATGGATAACTTTGCCGAGGAACGAATAATACATTTAGTAAAAGTTTACAAGTAAAGCAAAATAACTGTTTGCATTCGTCCTAATATTAATAATAACATTCAAACTTTTCTTATTCAGGCTTTTTTTGAAGTTTTGTGAGTAAAATAGTGGAAATAAAATGAACCGATTAATCAAAGAAATGATTGAAGATTAATCGATTATCATAATAATCTTTAGTAACAGCCTTAAAATACTGAACTACCTGCACTTCTCCAC
>NC_068294.1:44362876-44365376 GCF_025860055.1 Xyrauchen texanus
CAACGCGTCTTGCAGATTTTTTGCTTGAGTTGAAAAATGTAAACTCACGTGAATATGCGAATGAAGCGATTTTGCGTGTTCGAGTCGCGCCGTTCTCTTCATTCACGCCACCCGGCGCGAATTCGCGTCTATTCGCATCTTTGCATTGACCTTGTATGTAACCGTGCCGAGCGAAATGCTCGCTTCGCATTGTATGTGAACGCACCATAACAGTATTTTTTATACACTTTTTGTATTTTCTAATAAATGCTTTGCTCATCTGCCACAGTCATTTAATGCATTTGAACCGTCTGTATTATTTTGCATTTTTTAAATATAACTTTTTATAATTTTTCACTTTCAATATGGGTTGAATTATTATTCGAGGGACTTTCTCTGCAAATATTTATACATGCTATTATTATGATTAATTAATCGGCATATCGTGTAAAAAAATTTGCGAATTACAGCCTTAGGAAAAAACGATTAATTTGCGCATGAAGCCACATTGAGAGCCCCATATCTTTGGGAGGTAACCATACAGGGTGTTCAGAATGAAAACACAAAAAGAAAAGTTTGTTCTGAACCTGAATCTAAAAGGATATTAAGATATCTTTAATACTTCAGGAGTTACAGGCACGCCAACTTTGGAAAAACATCATTAAAAAAGTGTTTCTGCCCATTTTTGGACTCGCACTGTTGCCGTATATTGCCAATAGCGGTGATGAATTCAACTGATATTAATAATACAGGTGAAACTCGAAAAATTAGAATATCGTGCAAAAGTTCATTAATTTCAGTAATTCAACTTAAAAGGTGAAACTAATATATTATATAGACTCATTACAAGCAAAGTAAGATATTTCAAGCCTTTATTTGATATAATTTTGATGATTATGGCTTACAGCTTATGAAAACCCCAAATTCAGAATCTCAGAAAATTAGAATATTGTGAAAAGGTTCAGTATTGTAGCTCAAAGTGTCACACTCTAATCAGCTAAACACCTGCAAAGGGTTCCTGAGCCTTTAAATGGTCTCTCAGTCTGGTTCAGTTGAATTCACAATCATGGGGAAGACTGCTGACCTGACAGTTGTGCAGAAAACCATCATTGACACCCTCCACAAGGAGGGAAAGCCTCAAAAGGTAATTGCAAAAGAAGTTGGATGTTCTCAAAGTGCTGTATCAAAGCACATTAATAGAAAGTTAAGTGGAAGGGAAAAGTGTGGAAGAAAAAGGTGCACAAGCAGCAGGGATGACCGTAGCCTGGAGAGGATTGTCAGGAAAAGGCCATTCAAATGTGTGGGGAGCTTCACAAGGAGTGGACTGAGGCTGGAGTTACTGCATCAAGAGCCACCACACACAGGCGGGTCCTGGACATGGGCTTCAAATGTCAAACGTCTTACCTGGGCTAAAGAAAAAAAGAACTGGTCTGTTGCTCAGTGGTCCAAAGTCCTCTTTTCTGATGAGAGCAAATTTTGCATCTCATTTGGAAACCAAGGTCCCAGAGTCTGGAGGAAGAATGGAGAGCACACAATCCAAGATGCTTGAAGTCCAGTGTGAAGTTTCCACAGTCTGTGTTGGTTTGAGGAGCCATGTCATCGGCTGGTGTTGGTCCACTGTGCTTTATTAAGTCCAGAGTCAGCGCAGCCGTCTACGGGACATTTTAGAGCACTTCATGCTTCCTTCAGCAGACAAGCTTTATGGAGATGCTGACTTCATTTTCCAGCAGGACTTGGCACCTGCCCACACTGCCAAAAGTACCAAAACCTGGTTCAATGACCATGGTATTACTGTGATTGGCCAGCAAACTCGCCTGACCTGAACCCCATAGAGAATCTATGGAGCATTGCCAAGAGAAGATGAGAGACATGAGACCAAACAATGCAGAAGAGCTGAAGGCGCTATTGAAGCATCTTGGTCTTCCATAACACCTCAGCAGTGCCACAGGCTGATAGCATCCATGCCACGCCGCATTGAGGCAGTAATTAATGCAAAAGGGGCCCAAACCAAGTACTGAGTACATATGCATGATTATACTTTTCAGAGGGCCGACATTTCTGTATTTAAAATCCTTTTTTTATTGATTTCATGTAATATTCAAATTTTCTGAGATTCTGAATTTGGGGTTTTCATAAGCTGTAAGCCATAATCATCAAAATTATATCAAATAAAGGCTTGAAATATCTTACTTTGCTTGTAATGAGTCTATATAATATATTAGTTTCACCTTTTAAGTTGAATTACTGAAATTAATGAACTTTTGCACGATATTCTAATTTTTCGAGTTTCACCTGTAGATCTACAAATCTCTGTGTATATATAAAATCATGACACTGACACCTTAAAAAGGTTATTTATTTGACCTGTAGTTTTGCTCCAAAATCATAAACGACAGTCATTTTGACTCACCTCACAAAATAAAGGATCACACAGGAAATATTGTTCCATGACAATATTAACATAATATTTTGGTTTGCATCATCATTTATGTTGATCTTAAGAAGAAGTGTGAACAAAATA
>NC_068294.1:44370376-44372876 GCF_025860055.1 Xyrauchen texanus
TAGGATTTATGGGACAAAACGTAAACATGATCGCTATAGCGCCACCTTGTGGCCGATCGGGCAGAAACTTTTATACGCTGTAGTATGAAGAAAACTGTATTTATTTCCCGTGTGTGTGTGTGTGTGTGTGTGTGTGTGTGTGTGTGTAGTTCCTAAGGTGCGTTCAGTACTGTACTCCACGTGTTCAATGTACTCGGAGGAGAACGAGAAGCTGCTCGAGAGAGTTCTTTCAGGATCACAGGAGAACAGCTCCACAGCGCCGCCCTACAGGTGCGTGTGAGTTTACC
Organism: Xyrauchen texanus; assembly: GCF_025860055.1. Taxonomy (NCBI): domain Eukaryota; kingdom Metazoa; phylum Chordata; class Actinopteri; order Cypriniformes; family Catostomidae; genus Xyrauchen; species Xyrauchen texanus. The sequence goes on from NC_068294.1 coordinate 44,370,664, forward strand.
TGTGTGCTGAATCGAACAAAACCTCCCTGTGGGGATGTCCTCAAAGGGAAAAATTATTCACACTGTAAAATAAAGTAAATATGATTTGTTGTGGTCGACCAATATATCGCGGAGTTCGATAAATCGGCCAATATTTGCAAATTAAAATGTTCTGCATAAAAATACCATTTAAAACACACAATCTTATTTGTTTATTATTATTATTATACAATAATAAGTTTTGTGTGTAATTTTGAGCTACTCTAAATTTTATTCATTTGTGTGTTATTTACTGTATTAAATTGTGTTTAATATAATCTCTCTCTTTTTTTTTTTTGCTTAAAGGAATAAAAATATTTTAAAATACATAAATGAAAACCCCAAGAAATCTCCAAAATGTGCATAAGCTGAGGTTCATATTTTTTTATTTAAAAAATTGCAAAAACTTCTATCAGGAAAAAAATAACTAATGAAAAATACATTAATAGAGAAGCCCTGAAAATTTGTGCCTTTTTATGTTTTACATTTTTTTAGCTCAAAATTTTTTTTCAAATTGTTTTTCTCAAAATTATTTTTATAATGTTTTTCTCGAAAAGAAATTTCTCTCAAAAAAATTCTCAAAAAAACATTTTCTCAAAAAAAAAAGGTCTCAAATTTTTTTCTCAAAAACATTTTTTCTACAATTTTTTTTCTCTCTATCTGCATTTTTTTCTGTCTAAAAGGGTTAACTAAAAACGTTTTTTTTTTCTTAAAATCATTTTTGTTTCTCAAGAGGCAACACATGAGAATTTTATTTCTTTATTTCGTTTTTTAGCTTGCTAGCTAACAATTAGCATGCAGTACTAACCTCGGCCACCAGATGCCGCTATCAGTAAGTGACTCTTACAAGGTGACAGATGTGATGCTTGATCTGTTGATTTATAGTTGAATAATAGAACAAGTATATTTGGCAAATCTTAATCAATGAAGAAACATATATAATAAGTTTGAAAGTTTACTAATACATGAAATATTACAATTAAATGAATTGACCTCAGGTTAAAGGATATATATATATATATATATATATCACATATAGTGTATGTTTGCTTGAGGTTGATACATTTTTTATTCAATAAAAATACAAAATACATGCGCATAAACTATGATGGAAACACATTACCAAATATATTCCTAAAGTACTTAAAGAAATATAAGAATATATATATATATATTTAATTAATAACTTGGATGGAAAAACATAATGTAAAAAAGATTCTGTCACCATTTACTCACACTCATGTGGTTCCAAACCCATAAGACTTTCTTTCTTACGTGAAACACCAACGGAGATGTTAGCCTCAGTCACCATTGACTTTCATTGCATCTTTTCTCCATACAATAAATGTGAAGGGTTTGGGCTGCTTTGCGGTCTTTATAATGAATGTATAGAAACAATATGTCTGCGAGATGCCCTCATTTACACAGCTCAATAAATATAGTGTTTTTTACAGGTTGACTGACCCAGATCTCCTTCAGCACTCTGTGAATGAAGATAAAGAGAAGGACAAATTCTTCAAACTAGAAGCATCGGATCATAACAACGGCTGTTTCATTGCGCTGCTCACAAGAGAGGTAAACATCATATCATATATAACACAAGAATATACGTGAACATCCAGAACACTTGAGAGAGAGAGCAGATATGGGCACTGGGGTCCTCCACATGATGGAAATGCACATGCTCAGGGAGACACAGGGACTGACCCGACCGGACCACAAATTAATCACAAACACATTTATGATGGCCGTTAATATCACACCGATACAGATATTAATACCAGATGTAAACAACAGAACTCCCAAAAACAGTGACATGACCTCATCTTCATACGTGTGTGACATGACCTCATCTTCATACTTGTGTGACATGACCTCATCTTCATACTTGTGTGACATGACCTCATCTTCATACGTGTGTGACATGACCTCATCTTCATACGTGTGTGACATGACCTCATATTCATACGTGTGTGACATGACCTCATCTTCATACTTGTGTGAGATGACCTCATCTTCATACGTGTGTGACATGACCTCATATTCATACGTGTGTGACATGACCTCATCTTCATACGTGTGTGACATGACCTCGTCTTCATACGTGTGTGACATGACCTCATCTTCATACTTGTGTGACATGACCTCATCTTCATACTTGTGTGACATGACCTCATCTTCATACGTGTGTGACA
>NC_068294.1:44377876-44392876 GCF_025860055.1 Xyrauchen texanus
TGATCAGTCTGTCACAATATACACAGTCACAGTCTGTATGTGCTGCACGCTTCAAAGCGAATATGTGAAGCCGCTCATACACTGAAAACACCAGATTTTATGAGCATCACTTGTTGTGCTTGTTGTAGTAGATGACAGAAGAGACTGCACATTCACTGTAAAGTGTGCAGTGCCTACAGACTATATATGTTTATAATTAAATATAATATAATACTTTAATAAATCAAATAAATAAATTAAAAGCTTGCCTGGGCAGCTCAGTGGTAAAAGATGCTGGCTATCACCCCTGGAGTTCGCTAGTTTGCTAGTTCAAATCCCAGGGCGTGCTGAGTGACTCCAGCCAGGTCTCCTTAGCAACCAAATTGGCCCGGTTGCTAGGGAGGGTAGAGTCACATGGGGTAACCTCTTCGTGGTCACTATAATGTGGTTCTCGATCTCGGTGGGGCGTGTGGTGAGTTGTGCGTGGATGCCGCGGAGAATAGCGTGAAGCCTCCACACGTGCTACGTCTCCACGGTAACACACTCAACAAGTCACGTGATAAGATGCGCAGATTGACGGTCTCAGACGCAGAGGCAAAGACTCGTCCTCCGCCACCCAGATTGAGGCGAGTCACTACACTACCACGAGGACTTGGAGTGCATTGGGAATTTGGCGTTCCAAAACGGGAAAGAAAATTAAAAAAAATAAAAGCTTGATGCATTGCGACTAAAAAATATATAACTTGCGTATAGTATAATGTAATACCTAATGTAATAGTGATGATAATAAAAACAATAATAATTATTACTACTACTATTATAATTATTATTAATATATACAGTATATATATATATATATATGCAATTTCTTTAATTTATTATTAAATTGTTACATTTATTATTACTTTGTTAAAACGGCTAAAGGAGAGTGTTTAATAGAATATTACTTATTTTTATTCTGGTATCGAAATTGGTAGAGAATCATGAAATTTGACTAGTATTGTATCAACTACTGAAACGTTGGTGTCGTGACAACACTAGTTATAGCTAGTTACATGAATAACAACCAACAACTAATATCGATTACATGTGTTTTAATCTAATATTAAATTATATAATAATAATAAATTAAATGATATACAGATTAGTTAATCCAATCAATCGCATATATATATATATATATTGCTGAGAAAGGCTCTCAAAAATCACTTTGATTGCGTCGTGTCATACACAGTGTTTTTAATCCGTTGTGTCGTTCAACGTAGTTTGAAATGCGCTGTCTGAACGCAAGAACGCATCCTCATCTTGCGCCGTCTCTAGTGTCGAGCTGAGTGTGTTTGTTGTCAGCTGGAGTTTCACTTACTGCCCCCTGCTGAAAACAGCTGGTACTGCACGCTTTAACTGCACTGATGGAATATTCCATATTATTATTATTATTACGGTCCAGGGACATGAATCGAATTAGCATGTTGAATCGACAGCCCTAATAACAAAAAATAAAGTTTGTTACCGCCACAGTAACACACGAACACGGACTTGTGTAGAGTATGTTTCTAGCCGTGTTGCTAACTAAAGGAGAGTGCACGTGTGACCAGATTAAAACCTCGTAAAACATTCACAATTCCCGATTCGTTCCCTGTAACAGATATCACAGACACACTCCAGAGTATTACAACATTCCCAAGTACAGAAAATATCTTTATATCATCATGACATGTGAGATCTGTGAATTCACACAAACCTTTCCTCTCCTGCTACCCAACGCCGGACAATATCAACATATGTGAGAAAGAGAAGAAAAATGTCAACAGATCCAATTTCCCACGTGTGTGAATGGTTTGACTGAGCGGCTGCTGTGAAATGAAACGCACAATGGCACAAATCTCAGCACACATGAACGACATTGAACTTTAATTTCACTCCGACACTCTCTGACACTCGGCAGAAAATACCGTGAGACCGTGTGTGTTGGTGTAAGGCATAGGCATGCTTCATTCTGCACACACGATTAAAGGTCAAAGGTGAAGTTCTTCTTGCGCTCCTCGTTAATCTTGGTGTGTGTTTCTCCTTGGCTGCATCGTTAAATAAACCCCGCCCCCACCTGCTGTCCATCACTGCTGTTCTGTCACTGTTGGGGAACTTCGGGGGCGGGCTTCTTTTTCAGAGTGTCTATAATTGATTGGACCCCACGCTTCACGCTGGACGTCACGCGGCGTGTTACGGAGTCAGAAGGGGGCGGAGCCGAGGAGCTGCTCTTCCCCAAACACTTCTGATAGCGCAACTGGAAGAGAATAACAGAGGTATAATATACAGTTAATGTCAAATAATTACAGAGCGACAGAATTATTCACATATAAAGAAATCCTAAAATAAATTATTTGATGTCACAAATGGAGGCATTGTGTAAATTAAGTGCATTTATTGAAAGGGAATGTAAAACATAGGGGTCATATAATGCTATTTTTAATAAGTGTATTATCTTCACTGAGGTCCACTGATAATGTAGTTTTTTTGCACAGTCACAGTTTAGTAATAAATGATCATTTTGCTCCCTGTCTCTGACCCTCTGTCTGAAACACTCAGTTTTGGTCTGATTGGCTAACATTGCACAGCCCCTCAAATTCAGCTATATTTGAAACTCAATCTGAAGAAGCTCCATAACATTATAAAACTACATTTCAGGGTTTACACATAACGCACATGCAACACATGATGCAACTAATATCTGACCATATTAAACTGTTCATCTCAAGCACATCAGCACAATAAACGATCAAACAGTCTATCATGAATGAAACGGTCGATCCTTCTGCCCCATCCTTCAATAACAGTTCCTTTACAAAGCTTGAATTGTATTATGGCTGATTCACAGTCAGTCCACATTGATATTAGCCTAAAAACACACTTCAATCCTCTTTGGTGTTCAGTAATAGTTGGTCACATTCGGCCTGTCCTGCTCTCTCTCAGATACTGAGCGCCAGTGGGCGGGGCAAAGGGTGCAATGCCGCATGTTGTGCTATTTTTGAGTCAGTTTTGGCCAAAAACATAAAACAAAATACATAAAAAAAAATTATATATATATATATATTTTTTTTTTTTTTTAATTATTATTATTGCCACATACCTTAAAGTTTTATATATATGTATATTTATATTTATATATGTATATTTATATTTATATAATGTATATTTATATATTTATATGTGTATATTTATGTGTGTATGTATATATATATATATATGTAATGTATATTTATATATGTATATTTATATAATGTATATTTATATATTTATATGTGTATATTTATATGTGTATGTATATATATATATGTAATGTATATTTATATATGTATATTTATATTTATATAATGTATATTTATATATTTATATGTGTATATTTATATATGTATATTTATATTTATTATAATGTATATTTATATATGTATATATTTATATATGTATATTTATATTTATATAATGTATATTGATATATGTAATGTATATTTATATATGTATATTTATTATAATGTATATTTATATATTTATATATATGTAATGTATATATATGTATATTTATATTTATATAATGTATATTGATATATGTAATGTATATTTATATATGTATATTTATTATAATGTATATTTATATATTTATATATATGTAATGTATATTTATATATGTATATTTATATTTATATAATGTATATTTATATATTTATATGTGTATATTTATATGTGTATGTATATATATATATGTAATGTATATTTATATATGTATATTTATATTTATATAATGTATATTTATATATTTATATGTGTATATTTATATGTGTATGTATATATATGTAATGTATATTTATATATGTATATTTATATTTATATAATGTATATTTATATATTTATATGTGTATATTTATATGTGTATGTATATATATATATGTAATGTATATTTATATATGTATATTTATATTTATATAATGTATATTTATATATTTATATGTGTATATTTATATGTGTATGTATATATATATATGTAATGTATATTTATATATGTATATTTATATTTATTATAATGTATATTTATATATGTATATATTTATATATGTATATTTATATTTATATAATGTATATTGATATATGTAATGTATATTTATATATGTATATTTATTATAATGTATATTTATATATTTATATATATGTAATGTATATATATGTATATTTATATTTATATAATGTATATTGATATATGTAATGTATATTTATATATGTATATTTATTATAATGTATATTTATATATTTATATATATGTAATGTATATTTATATATTTATATATGTATATTGATATATGTAATGTATATTTATATATGTATATTTATATATGTAATGTATATATATATATTTATGTAATGTATATTTATATATGTATATATATTTTTATGTAATGTATATTTATATAATGTATATATATATATATTGATTGATTTTCATCGAAATATATAAATTAAAACAATTATGAGGCACAAAACGATTCATGCAATAACATAAATGAAAATGTATGTAACAATAAAAAATATCAAACATTGTTTTGGCCACTATGTTTATTTCTCTCAGTATTGCCAAACTACCTTTAGAAACACGCCTCTGTCTTTTAACTGGGATAACAATAAAATGCATTAATAACATTACAATGCATTCATGTTCAAGTTAAAATACGGAAAAAAAACAATAAAAATGTTGCGGTAATGAGGTGACCTAACACAAAAACTTAATAATAGGGGCAACCATTACAAGTGAGCAAAAAGCATCGCCTCATCTCACAGAGGTATGTAAAAACGAATATAGTTGGCAAGAATGATCACTAAATACATCGTCTATCACGTTTAGCATCTGGTGCGGTAATGAGAATGCAAAGTGTCCATGTTTGAACTTCTAATTCTAGCAGAATAAGTCTTTACATCACAAAAATTTGGTGTTTTTGAAAAGGCAGCCAAATAGTTGTGGTAATGAGAATTTAACTAGAAACGTATTTAAAAATCATCAAAATTATCCTTCAATTGAGTCCACACACAAGATAATCAGATGTATAGATCATTAGATAATCCACATGAAGCACAATGTTACATATGACCACCAGGAGATGGCGCCAAATACACGACACAGACTCAATGATGACTCAAATGACACAGAATGAAACTCATCCTGTGAAATCTCATGACTAAAATCATGTCTGCATGCTATGCAAACCTTTAGTCATTGTTGTGTTTGCATGTGTAATTAGTTCTTATGTACAATTATTATCTTTTATTTGTTTGGAGATGTTTTTGGACACTATGATCAATTATATTTGCATTGCTATAACTTTTGATCGCTTTGTCGTATATAAGAGACTCACCACACATGCCGACTGTACGGCCTCTGACACGCTCCCAGCGTTGGGATCACACCAGAACACGTGACACTGGAAGTGCTGGTTTCCCGTGTCCATGATGAACGCAAACGTGTGGACGTCACGACCGACACCCATAAACGACAGGAACCGCACGCGACACTGCACCATGACTTCCTCCTCCTCTTCCTGCTCAAACAGATACGAGAGAAATGACAATCATGGTTGACATATTTGCTCCAAGATGAAAAGGATTCGTATGTGAATTTTGAAGCCTCGAGGTCAAATGGGGCAGCGGGGCTGACGTTCTAAATATGGCAAATCTAGTTGCTAGGCAACCATGCATCCCATCCATCCCAGAATTACACAAAATGCAATTAGGCACATGCTCTTCATGCATGCACAGTTTGGTGTGTTTTCATCATACGAAAAACAAGTTACAGCTCATCAAATTGAGAAAGAATAATAATAATAATAATAATAATAGTTTGCATCCACCAGTCTTATATCACATCGATAAACTCGATAAAGAAACACATGTGCAAGAATCAGAACAGATCTGGAGTCTCACCTTTTCTTTGATGACAGTGATCGTGGCGTCAGCGACATTGAGCAGGACGGGTGTCCAGTCTTCTTTCCCTGCAGTGGACATCAGACTGTCTATCGCTCCATTGATCATGTCCATTCCTGATAGACAACGTTATACAGTCATACAGGATGCAGAAGTCACTTACAAATGCAACAGTGTGGGTGCTTTGGTACCTATCGGTCTCAGTACTGAGGTCATGCCGAGATAAAGCACGTGGAAACTGTGTTGGACGTCAGTCTTTGGTGTTGGGAACTCTACTGAGAAACACACAGATGAGAAACGACCTGAACGTGACAGATGGTATCTGTGCTGTCTTGCATCAAAGTCACATATATTGATGGCATAATTTGTTCTGGACATCGAAGATATAACATTGAATTATTCACACTAGCAAGCTCACAGACAAGTCAACAATAGCTAATTATTTAGAGAAGTTGCAAAGGTAAAAGCAGATATAAAGTTTTTGGCTATTTGTGGCTGACAGTCGCAGCAATCGGAGCATAAATGAGACGTTTGTATTTGATGAATTACAGAAGTCATATTTCACTTTGTGATTCTTTAGAAAGTCTTTCAAACTGTGGTATTAGTGCAACAAAATAAACTATAGAGTCACATTCCTGAGAGTGAAAGCTTTTATTTGATATATGACATGTCCATTTATTTTTATATAAATATTTCTACCTCATTACCTCTAGGGGGCGCTAATTTTCATCGCAAATGTTTTCAGGTCTTATATTGTTATTTTAAGTATCATAAATGCAGAACTGATGTTTATCTCTGAAAACTTCAGATTATAAGCTTTCAAATGAGACCTCATATGCTTGACTTACGCATACGTTTTAAACGTTTTAAGCGTAAACATTTTCGTGATATAGCGCCACCAGTGGGTCCCACTTGAATCACCACAGCAAAATATACTTAAAATGCAAACGTTCACAAAGACCTGCGGAAAATACGTCCCATAGTTCTATTGTGTTGACACTTTTCCACATTTTAGAATAATAGTAAAGTCATGAAAACTATGAAATAACAACAGAAATATATGACAAATAATCTCGTGTTGCGCTTCTTGAAGGAGTTCTCATGTTGGACACTGAAACACTCACTGTATGTTATCAGCTATAAGGTACAAGAGGGCCTTTAGATCACGATGAAGACGTGCTGAGCTGGTTTCGGTGTTGATATGTTGGTGAAGCTCTTACCTCTGAGAGGAACATCTGAACTGAATTGAGATGAAGATCCTGCGACAGAACCAGCACTTCTCCGCTCGGCCATAATCTGACAGAGAGAGAGAGAGACTGATGAGAACAAACACACTTCTCCATTCATCCCTCTGTCCTTTCTGTCTCTCTCTGTGTCTCTCTCTGTGTCTCTCTGTCTCTCTCTGTGTCTCTCTGTGTCTCTCTCTGTGTCTCAATTTCAATTTCAATTTCAAATTTGCTTTATTAGCATGACTGTGTAACACAATGTTGCCAAAGCATCAACATATTATATATAAATAATAAAACAAACAGACAAACAAACAAAACATATATGTATAAATCATGTCACATGTAGCATTGTAAATAGATGGATAAATAAATATACACACACTGTATAAATAAATACATTGGGTCACTCTAGAGAATTAGCTGTCTCTGGCGTTGTGAATAGCTAGCACATATTTAGCAGCTAGTGCAGCTGTATTATCATCTTCTCCGAGTAAGAAGGACATTTTTTCAGTGTCACTCAGTTCATAGAATGATGGGATCAAGGCTTCAAATTTGGGCAGAAACGTTTCTCTTATATTGTTATATTTAGAGCAAAAGAGCAGAAAGTGTTCCTCATCCTCTATGTGCTGTAGATCACAGTGTCTACAGATCCTCTGCTCTCTCTCTGTCCATGTTTGTCTACGTCTTCCTCTCTCTATCTCTAGGTCATGGTCACTTAATCTGTATTTGGAGAGGATTTGTCTTTCTTTAAAATGTTTAATAAATAGATAACTGGCCAATTTAGTGGTTCTATTGAGGGTCGAGTAACATTGGAGTTTATTCTGGAGGTCAAAATGTGCTTTTAATGATTTATCATGAGTGTCTTTTAGATTTGTGTGGATTTCTTTAATAATAATTTTGGGGCTGTAGCTGTGGTCAATAGGGAGTATAGTCTGATGGACGAGTTGAAGAGCGAGTGTGTTCAGAGGATGAGGTTCTGCTGAGGATTCATTGGCGAGGAGGGCTTTATATTGCACTGACTCTGGATCAGACTGATGGAGGTGATGCCAGAACTGAACACATCTCTTCTGGATCTCAATGTTCAGCGGGTACAGGCCTAGCTTCGGCCCTGCAGGCGGCGGTGGGCGTGTTTCTGTGGACCCCTAAAATATTTTTGGCAATTTCCAATTGTAATTTTTCTACTGGTGTTTTATCCCAATTTTTAAAATTTAGTACTGGTCCCCAAATTTCACATCCATATAAAATAATTGGTTTTATTATTGAATTATATAATTTGATCCAGGTTTTAATGGGTAATTTTAAGTGTCCGCATCGTGATTTTATAGCATAGAAAGCCCTCCGTGCCTTTTCACTCAGAGTTTTAACAGCCAGACCGAAGCGTCGAGCGCTGATGTCGATACCCAGATAGCTATAGCTCGTGCTGTGCTGCAGGACCTGGCCTTTATACAGGAACTGGTGTTTGTGTGCCTGAGATCGGGCCTTCTTCTGGAACACCATGACTCTGGTTTTGTCCAGGTTGACTGTCAGGGCCCAGTCTTGACAGTACTGTTCCAGCAGGGACAGGCTCTGCTGAAGGCCCTCAGGTGTGCTTGGGACAGCAGGACCAGATCATCCGCGTACAGCAGACATCTGACCTCTGACCCCTGACCCCTGGCCTGTGTGTGGTGTAGAGTGAGACCGGGTACAGTCGAGTTCTCCAGCGCTGATGCCAGATCATTGATGTAGATGTTGAATAGAGTCGGGCTCAGACTCCACGGCCCTGCTGGAAGAACGCGCTTCTGTGGTCACTGATTTTCACAGCACTTTTGCTGTTGCTGTACAGAGATTTTATAATATCAAACGTTTTTCGCACGATGCCAATTTGTAGGATTTTGTATAGTAGACCATCATGCCAAATTGAGTCGAATGCTTTTTAAAGTCTACAAAACATGCAAATATTTGTCTTTGTTTGTCCTTGATGTTTTTGTTGATGAGAGTGTGGAGGGAATAGATGTGGTTGGATGTGCGGTGTTTTGGTAAAAAGCCAATTTGTGCTTTATTTAAAATGTTGTGTGATGAAATGTGTGAGACGATCGCCTGTTTATGATGCTGCAGAACAGTTTTCCTAAAGCACTGCCCACACTGATGCCGCGATAACTATTGGGGTCGAATCGATCACCTTTCTTGAATATGGGTGTGATGAGTCCCTCAGACCAGCTCTCAGGGACGCTTCAGGACCACAACACCAAATTAAATAATTTGGCTAAAGTTTGAATCATGCTGGGACTGCTGAGTTTAAGCATTTCGTTACTAATGTGATCTTGTCCACATGCTTTCTTTAATTTAAGATGTTTTATATGTTCTAATATTTCAGATATTGTTATATATTTATCTAATGGATTTTGATAATTCTTAATTGTTTTCTCCAAGTCTTCTAATGTTTTCTTTATTTTACTCTGAGGTTGGTTAAGGTCAGCTGGTGCAATTTTTCGATACAAATTTTCAAAGTAAGATTTCCAAATTGTGCCATTCTGGAGTGACATCTCTAGTTTGGGTTTTTCTAGTTTTTTATAAAGGTTCCAGAAAGTATTTTGATCTACCGAATCATCAATTTCATCGATTTTGGCTTTAAAATATTTTTCTCTTTTGTTCCTCAAAATTCTTTTGTAATTTTGCAGACAGTCTGAATAAGAGAGCCGTACTGTCTGGCTGGACGGATCTTTGTGCTTTTTGTTAGAGAGTCTCCTCAGTTCTTTTCTGAGACCGGCACATTCATCATCGAACCAGACATCCTTTCTCATTCTCTGTTGATGCGTTTTATGTTTGCTTTGTGGTTTAATGTTAGATAGAGTTATCAATGTTTTGAATATGTAATTTACGTTTTTTGTTGCTAAATTTATTCCATTAATATCTAAAGTGAAATCAATGGACATAAATTCATCCAGCATTTTTGATATAGTAGGACTGTTCATATTTTCTTTGAATTGATCCGAGTTGGATTGATTCCATTTAAGTTTAGGTTTCAGAGGAAACAGTTTTCCAGATTCAAGTGGAGAGGTTTTAGTTATTTCACACGGGGTTTCAGATAAAGCACAGTTTGGCAGTGATCGGAGATCGGGAGCTGAGGTCTGACTGTGAAGGCATTAATAACGCTTGGGTCAATATCTGTTATTGAATAATCTACCACACTGGCTCCTAATCTGGAGCAGTAAGTGAATCTACCTAATGTATCTCCACGAGTTCTGCCGTTGATGATGTAGATTCCTAAACCTTTACAGAGTTTTAACATTTGTTTTCCATTAATGTTCACTGAATTATCAGTAGCTGTTTCTCGGTGTGATATTCAATGAGGAATGAAACGTGGTGTCATTGAGGATGTGGTCATTATCTACAATATTTACATAATCAATTTCTCGCCCTGTTCTGGCGTTTAAGTCTCCGCAGATGAGGATATCTCCTCTGGACTGAAAGTGTAAGATATCAGCCTGTAATGTTGGAAAGCTTTGCTCTTCGTAATAGGGAGAGTCGTGGGGTGGGATATAGATGGCACAAAGGTAAAGATTGGACTGTGATATGATGGATTTCACTTCAAGCCAAATAGATGATTTTCCACTTTTAGCAATTTTAATCGAATGTTTTAAATCGTCTTTGTGCCATATAAGTATTCCACCTGAGTCTCGGCCACATTTTATTTTAGAATTCTTTGATGAAGGAACCATAATTTCCTTGTATCCTATTGGACAGTGTAAAGTCTCATTACTACGACACCACGTCTCATGAAAGATACAGATGTCCATATCTGTTACACTGCTGAGTAAGTCTTGGTCTGCAATCTTATTACCAAAAGCAGAAGAGTGCAGACCTTGTATATTCCAACTACTGATTTTAAAAGATTTCATGGGTTCTTCTATAATGTGTGTGTGATGTGTGTGTGATGCAGGTTATGTCCTCAGTCTGGAGCAGATGATGTTCAGCAGATGTCTTATCTGGTTGAGTTCAGCCGCTGCAGGGTTCTGTGGTTGTTGAGCGGCTGCTGCGTAGCTCTTGTGTTGTGATGGAGGGCCGGTGGCCGGTCTGGGCTCTGCTGGAGGATGAGGGCTTCTCGGTGGCTGAGAGCTTCTCTTGTTATCGAAGTTTCTGTTGTTTCTTGCTGTGTTTCCAAGGGCTGTGCTTTTCAGCACTCTGGCGAAGACTTTCACTCCTTGCTTATTGAGATGTATGTGGTCATACATATGATGAGGCTGTATGTCTTTGTGATGGGCTAGATGAACATTAGGGATGAGTGCGCAGCTTCTGGAGAGTTCCACATTATTCCCGTGGATCACGTGGAAGGGCACGTCGTGGCGTGGCAGCAGTGTGGACAGAGTTATTCTGGCCTCTGGGAAGCGCTGTGTGGCTCTGATCGCCACCTCTCTCATCACAGGAGCCACACGGCCCTTCATGGCCCTTAAGTCATTTGTCCCTGTGTGGATTATTATGTGCTTGTAGTTTTCATGTTTACTCTCAGTCAGGATCTGAAAAGCACTTCTTGTGTTTGGACACCAGATTTTCTTGGCTCTCATGTTTGGTAAAGAAGTGTCTCACTGACATATTTCCCATTGGAGTCAGTCAGGATAAGAGCGTGTGTTTCTCCTGGGTCCTGTGCAGCGGAGCTGTGAATCTGGGATGCTGGATCAGTCGAGCAGTGAGGCTCTTCCACTGGTATCTGTTCAGGGTGAGGATTCTCCATGAGCATCTCTGGACGAGTCAAGGGTTTAGCAGAAGACTCTGGTGCTGAAACAGAATTGAGTCTTTCTTTTAGGTCAGTGATGAGTTCATCTTTGGTGTGGAGAACTGACTTCAAGGCAGAGAACTCCTCCTGCATTTCTTTTCTAACGTCTGCTAGTTGTCTTCCTAAAGTGGATTTTACTTCCCTCAGTTCATCTTTAGTTTGTTGAAGTTCTGTTGACATTTCTTCTCTGTGTCTCTGCAGATATTCAACTTCTTGTTTTAAGTTCTTTATGTCAATTGTAACTTGTTCCATGTTGATGTCTTTTAGGTGGGACAGTATTAACTCTTTTATCTCCACTACTTCTACTTCCAGAAGTGAAATATTGTCTTTCATTCTTGACATTGGAGATGGGATCGCAGTTGCTGAAGTCAGCTGATATCTTTTGGCCTGATTTTCCAGGGAGGCATCAATGTTAAAATTTTTGTCAGCTTCATCAGACAGTGCCAGTGTTTTTATTAGTTCAAAATCCTTAATGAAGACCTTGAGAGCAGACTCTGATCCCTGGATCATGACAGTGCCATTTTGATATAAGTTCAGGGTCAAAAATCTTGTTTCATCATTTTTTTCAGCATCTTCAAATGCTAAGATCTGTCTGCCTTTACAGATGCCTCTTTTCTTGATAAAGGTGAGATGTTGACAGAAGGCAGTGTGCCATAAAGGGCTGTGTTCGGTGTAAAAGAGCAGGTTGTTCATGGCACTGTTGTCCTGTATTTCAGCAAACAGTGTGTCAGGGCTCTCCTTCATCTGCTTGTGCCTGAGCATCAGCCTGGAGTGCTCAGAGCTCTTCTGAGGGTAGAGGAAGGGCGGGGCCAAGATGATGCGCTGGCCATTGTTGATTTGGAATGTAAACAATCAACTGAAATAACTGCCACTATTTTGAATAGTTTTGTTTTTCATCTCTCAGTGAATATATAAAATAGGCATAAATGAGTAAATAAGCCAAAAATTGTGAAAAATATGACTTTCACTGATCTCTTTACAATTCCAGATGTGTCCAAAAATGTTTTTCTGTGCTGTTCTTTCAAACAAAAATCAGGCAAAAGTCCAAAGAGAGATAAATAGTACTGTCTATTTAAAATATCTTTACCTCTCTTTCCCTGCAAGTTTTCTTATAGTTGTTGTTTGTTGCTTGATGTTATTCTTTCCAGCATGAATATCCTCTTCAGCAGAGGGTTATCCTGTGATCAGCTTCTCTTGAACTTTTCCTCAGATTCAGGTGTGACAGTTTAAAAAATAAAAACTGTCCAGATTCAACAAAATCTTTGTTTAGATGTTGTCTAGATGTTGTCTAGATGTTGTTGTATGTTGAATTCTCTATTTTCTTTAGCTTGTTGGCAAATAAATCTTATTTTTCTTGCAATTTATCTGGAGCTCAACTCAAGTGTGACCATCTCTCATGGAACACTCTCTCTCTCTGTGTCTCTCTGTCTCTCTCTGTGTCTCTCTGTGTTAATCTTACCAATATAAATCACTGTTAATCAAAGCCTGTGGGTGAACGTGCTTTAAATGCATGACGATGGACATCTCATATTAAACACAAACACTATAGAGGACAAAACATGCAAAAATAATAAATAAATACATAAATAAATAAATGTAATAATAAGAAAATAAATGAAGGAATAAATGTCTTGATAAAACAAATATAATTCGTTTTTAATAAAAGTTATTCCTGAATTAATTTTTTTTGACTTTTTTTCCTTTATTTATTATTTTCTCTTTATTCTGTCTCTCTCTGTCCTTTCTGTGTCTCTCTGTGTCTCTGTGTCTCTCTCTGTGTCTCTCTCTGTGTCTCTCTCTGTGTCTCTCTCTGTGTCTCTCTCTGTGTCTCTCTGTGTCTCTCTCTGTGTCTCTCTCTGTGTCTCTCTCTGTGTCTCTCTCTGTGTCTCTCTGTGTCTCTCTCTGTGTCTCTCTCTGTGTCTCTCTCTGTGTCTCTCTCTGTGTCTCTCTCTGTGTCTCTCTCTCTGTCTCTCTCTCTGTCTCTCTCTCTGTCTCTCTCTCTGTCTCTCTCTCTGTCTCTCTCTGTCTCTCTCTGTCTCTCTCTGTCCTTTCTGTGTCTCTCTGTCCTTTCTGTGTCTCTCTGTGTCTCTCTCTGTGTCTCTCTCTGTGTCTCTCTCTGTGTCTCTCTCTGTGTCTCTCTCTGTGTCTCTCTCTGTGTCTCTCTCTGTGTCTCTCTCTGTGTCTCTCTCTGTGTCTCTGTCTCTCTGTGTCTCTCTCTCTGTCTCTCTCTCTGTCTCTCTCTCTGTCTCTCTCTGTGTCTCTCTGTCCTTTCTGTCTCTCTCTGTCTCTCTCTGTGTCTCTCTGTGTCTCTCTCTGTGTCTCTCTCTGTGTCTCTCTCTGTGTCTCTCTGTGTCTCTCTGTCTCTCTGTCTCTCTCTGTGTCTCTCTGTGTCTCTCTGTGTCTCTCTCTCTGTCTCTCTCTGTGTCTCTCTCTGTGTCTCTCTGTGTCTCTCTGTCCTTTCTGTCTCTCTCTGTCTCTCTCTCTGTCTCTCTGTCTCTCTCTGTGTCTCTCTGTGTCTCTCTCTTTCTCTCTCTTTCTCTCTGTCTCTCTCTGTCTCTCTCTGTCTCTCTGTCCCTCTCTGTGTCTCTCTGTGTCTCTCTGTGTCTCTGTCTCTCTCTGTCTCTCTCTGTCTCTCTGTGTCTCTCTGTGTCTCTCTGTCTCTCTCTGTGTCTCTCTGTCTCTCTCTGTCTCTCTCTGTGTCTCTCTGTGTGTCTCTCTGTCTCTCTCTCTCTCTCTCTCTCTGTCTCTCTCTGTCTCTCTCTGTGTCTCTGTCTCTCTCTGTGTCTCTGTGTCTCTCTGTCTCTCTCTGTCTCTCTCTGTCTCTCTCTGTGTCTCTCTGTCTCTCTCTGTGTCTCTCTGTGTCTCTCTGTGTTAATCTTACCAATATAAATCACTGTTAATCAAAGCCTGTGGGTGAACGTGCTTTAAATGCATGACGATGGACATCTCATATTAAACACAAACACTATAGAGGACAAAACATGCAAAAATAATAAATAAATACATAAATAAATAAATGTAATAATAAGAAAATAAATGAAGGAATAAATGTCTTGATAAAACAAATATAATTCGTTTTTAATA
>NC_068294.1:44397876-44407876 GCF_025860055.1 Xyrauchen texanus
ACACACACACACACACACACACACACACACACACACACACACACACACACACTCACACACACACACACACACACACACACACACACACACACACACACACACACACTCACACACACACACTCACACACACTCACACTCACACTCACACACACTCTCTCTCACACACACTCTCTCACACACTCACACACACACTCTCTACTCTCAGTGTATATCTGGTAACAGTCTCTGTATCTCCTCATCATACATTCTGTTTGAGTTTAAAACTGAATTCCACTACAGACTTTCAGAACTGACACATCAGAATAAAAACTCTCTTTCCCCACATGAAGAGACTTTATTTGACATGTAAAATCACAAATGTGTGTGAGCCAGAAGTCTCAGAGCCCTAGCAGTGAACCCATTCTGTCTGTCTGAACCGTGTGAGTGTGCACTTCAGGTGAGGCTGTGAAGAGGACGTCAAACAGACACTAATGATGTGTGTGAACAGTTGAGACAGAGAATACATTAAACTAGGAATGTTCTGGGTTCAAAAAGTGAATCCACATATTGGATTTAACTTTACACAGATGAGGTTAGTAAGTGATTTTATCACTCTAAAATAACGTTAACATGTACAGGTCATGTGACTTTACTTTTGAAAGTGTTTTGTTCCCGTTTCAGGACTGGACATATTCATTTCCATTGTCTCTAACTGTAAACACCACTTTATGTTATGCCACCCTCAGTTATATGCACTTTATGTTATGCCACCCTCAGTTATATGCACTTTATGTTATGCCACCCTCAGTTATATGCACTTTATGTTATGCCACCCTCAGTTATATGCACTTTATGTTATGCCACCCTCAGTTATATGCACTTTATGTTATGCCACCCTCAGTTATATGCACTTTATGTTATGCCACCCTCAGTTATATGCACTTTATGTTATGCCACCCTCAGTTATATGCACTTTATGTTATGCCACCCTCAGTTATATGCACTTTATGTTATGCCACCCTCAGTTATATGCACTTTATGTTATGCCACCCTCAGTTATATGCACTTTATGTTATGCCACCCTCAGTTATATGCACTTTATGTTATGCCACCCTCAGTTATATGCACTTTATGTTATGCCACCCTCAGTTATATGCACTTTAAGTTATGCCACCCTCAGTTATATGCACTTTATGTTATGCCACCCTCAGTTATATGCACTTTATGTTATGCCACCCTCAGTTATATGCATTTTATGTTATGCCACCCTCAGTTATATGCATTTTAAGTTATGCCACCCTCAGTTATATGCACTTTATGTTATGCCACCCTCAGTTATATGCACTTTATGTTATGCCACCCTCAGTTATATGCACTTTATGTTATGCCACCCTCAGTTATATGCACTTTATGTTATGCCACCCTCAGTTATATGCACTTTACGTTACGCCACCCTCAGTTATATGCACTTTACGTTACGCCACCCTCAGTTATATGCACTTTACGTTACGCCACCCTCAGTTATATGCACTTTATGTTATGCCACCCTCAGTTATATGCACTTTATGTTACGCCACCCTCAGTTATATGCACTTTATGTTATCCTTTCTCTGATTTAAAGCATTGTTTACCACCCTTTCATTCAAAACGGTACATTAATTCAAACTGAATCATGCCCACTACAAATGGCCAAGGTAAGCATGCTAACCAAAATGAGTAAGCCAATCAGAAGCTCCTTCCTTCAGTCACACTATCTGATCATGAAGTTCGCCACTGTGTCAGAACTGTTTCCATTGACTGGTGGTTCTAAGGCAACAATTTACATCAATGAGATTTCCGTGACATTTCACCGACCAGTATAATGTGTTGTGGGCACAGCGTTTAATAATGTGCTTTAAAAATCTTTCATGCTTGCCCAGTCTCAAAGCCCACGGCATGTGCCTGCATCACAATACACAGATGTGAACTGTAGGAGGCGCTCTAACACATTATACCCCTCACAGATGTGAACTGTAGGGGGCGCTCTAACACATTTTACCCCTCACAGATGTGAACTGTAGGGGGCGCTCTAACACATTATACCCCTCACAGATGTGAACTGTAGGGGGCGCTCTAACACATTTTACCCCTCACAGATGTGAACTGTAGGGGCGCTCTAACACATTTCACCCCTCACAGATGTGAACTGTAGGGGGCGCTCTAACACGTTATACCCCTCACAGATGTGAACTGTAGGGGGCGCTCTAACACGTTATACCCCTCACAGATGTGAACTGTAGGGGGCTCTAACACGTTATACCCCTCACAGATGTGAACTGTAGGGGCGCTCTAACACGTTATACCCCTCACAGATGTGAACTGTAGGGGGCTCTAACACGTTATACCCCTCACAGATGTGAACTGTAGGGGGCTCTAACACGTTATACCCCTCACAGATGTGAACTGTAGGGGGCTCTAACACGTTATACCCCTCACAGATGTGAACTGTAGGGGGCTCTAACACATTATACCCCTCACAGATGTGAACTGTAGGGGCGCTCTAACACATTATACCCCTCACAGATGTGAACTGTAGGGGCTCTAACACATTTTACCCCTCACAGATGTGAACTGTAGGGGGCTCTAACACATTATACCCCTCACAGATGTGAACTGTAGGGGCGCTCTAACACATTTTACCCCTCACAGATGTGAACTGTAGGGGCGCTCTAACACGTTATACCCCTCACAGATGTGAACTGTAGGGGGCTCTAACACGTTATACCCCTCACAGATGTGAACTGTAGGGGCGCTCTAACACATTATACCCCTCACAGATGTGAACTGTAGGGGCGCTCTAACACGTTATACCCCTCACAGATGTGAACTGTAGGGGGCTCTAACACATTATACCCCTCACAGATGTGAACTGTAGGGGCGCTCTAACACGTTATACCCCTCACAGATGTGAACTGTAGGGGCGCTCTAACACGTTATACCCCTCACAGATGTGAACTGTAGGGGCGCTCTAACACGTTATACCCCTCACAGATGTGAACTGTAGGGGGCTCTAACACATTATACCCCTCACAGATGTGAACTGTAGGGGGCTCTAACACATTTCACCCCTCACAGATGTGAACTGTAGGGGCTCTAACACATTTCACCCCTCACAGATGTGAACTGTAGGGGGCTCTAACACGTTATACCCCTCACAGATGTGAACTGTAGGGGCTCTAACACATTTCACCCCTCACAGATGTGAACTGTAGGGGGCTCTAACACGTTATACCCCTCACAGATGTGAACTGTAGGGGGCTCTAACACATTTTACCCCTCACAGATGTGAACTGTAGGGGGCTCTAACACATTTGACCCCTCACAGATGTGAACTGTAGGGGGCGCTCTAACACATTTTACCCCTCACAGATGTGAACTGTAGGGGCGCTCTAACACATTTTACCCCTCACAGATGTGAACTGTAGGGGGCTCTAACACATTTTACCCCTCACAGATGTGAACTGTAGGGGCGCTCTAACACATTTTACCCCTCACAGATGTGAACTGTAGGGGGCTCTAACACATTTTACCCCTCACAGATGTGAACTGTAGGGGCGCTCTAACACATTTTACCCCTCACAGATGTGCTCGTCCATAGACATTCAGTCTAATGTTCAGTTCAAGCAACACCCTCATTATTTTATTGAATATCTCGGCCTCTGAGTGGACTACAAGCTCAATCTAGGTGTCATTAGAAAGCTGACTTGATGGTAGTGATGGTAAGTGATGGTAATCTATGAAAAGTTCAGACTCTAAGCTTTCAAATGATACCTCATATGCCTGAATTACGTTATCACGGAAACTTTAACGTTTTAAGTGTAAACTTTTTCCGTGATATAGCGCCCCCTTTTGGCTGGCGGGTTCATAGAATTTAAGGAGTTTTTAAACCCTAAGAATATTTGATAAATATGAAACATTAGATAAATAGTAAGCACAATAAATAATAAATAGTAAGCACATATAATAATAAATATTAACACTTATTAAAATAATCCTCTAACGTGAATTTTGACGTATTGAATTACATACTTTTTTTGAAGCCGGCTTCAAAATGCACGTTTTGAGATTTGAAAGTATGTAATTTATGTTGTAGAATAAAATGTCGACGTATCGTCAAGTAATGTTTACCACAGACCTTATTTTACGCATACGTTGAAAAACTCCAGAGGAGAATCCCAAAGGAACGCATGCCGAATTCTCTTCTGGGTTCGATGTATCACCTTCTTGTTTTTGCAAGTCACAGTCAGCAGGGGGCAGTAAGCACAACAGAACAAACGTTTTCACCCCTTCAAACTGCATTCAACTTAACACGGCGTACTAAAAATGCAGCGTTTATGGATGAACCAGTGAAACGTGAAGCAACCCCCCACCCCCCGATAGACATTTTATAATGAATCAATGCATGACGTAATAATAAAATGTCTTTAAATGATCTGAATTATTTATTATTTATATTATATATTCATTATACGCATTATATTTGTCATTATTTTTATTAATATCCTATATATTGAATATTTTTATTTTGGGGTCTTTTTTTAGCAAATCTTGATATATGTGATTAATTGCGATTAGTTTGTTTAATCAGTCAGCATATTGCGTAATTAAATGACATTATAAAATGTAAATCGATTGACAGCTCTAATAATAATTTACATTTACAAGAATTATTGAGGCTTAATGCCATTTTTATGCCATGTTGTTCATAACAGTTGCCAGTTGAGGGCGCTGTTTTACTGCTGGTGTTTTTAACAACCGTTTCTGCTCTCAATAAAGCTCATTTTTGGTATCTTTGGACAGTGTGGTTTTGGAAAGAGGGGCGTGGCTAATCTAACATCTCAGTTTCAGTGGAAGTTGAATGGGCTGAAATAGTTCAAAGCCCCTTTAATGACATCACTAAGTCTATATTATGACATCATCTTGAGTTCAATGACTCTACAAAGATTAATGTGAGATTTATTGTAATAATAGGTTTTTGTAATGTTTGATATAAGTTTAATCTATAGAATTTACTAAATTAGCGATTTTCTATAATAAACAATTTTATTAAAACATTTTTTTTATTTAAATGCTTCTTTAGACGGTTTTACAGTTATTTTTTTAGAGCTATATAATTGCATTTATTATAGAAAATGACAATATTCTGAATGAATATTATCTGGTAACTTGGATTATATAAACACAGTATAAAAAATATATATATTATTATAATATATCTAAACGTGCCATTGGGCACTTATGAAATAGTACATATGAAATAGATATTTTGTAGGAAGCATGAGATGTACAATATAGGAGTTTCAGGTATTACAACCGTTGTGCAGACGCCACTGTCACTGCCTCTTTCCCCAAAAGATTGTGATTGTTTCAGCATGTCATTAATATCTGTCCTCACCGCACCGACCCTTAGAGAGAAGCACACACACTGAACAATATACAACTCACACTCTCGGTCCTCTTGGATTGTGCTCAAATGTGCAGAACAGCAAAAACACAAAACATGTCTCTTACACACAGTCTACTCTTATTCTCTCCCACACACACACACACACACACACACACACACACACACACACACACACACACACACACACTCTTACACTGAAGCTGTGCAGTGCATGCAGTGAATGTAGAGTGGATGGAGCAGCAGAGCGAGTGATGATACTGATGCAGTGTGTGTGTGTGTGTGTGTGTGTGGTACTCACACTGATGTCACTCATCAGCATCCAGCTGCACTCTGGGTCATTACTCTCATCGCCACGACGACCAGCATCCAACTCGATCACAGTGCACTGATATCACACCCATCCGATAAACTGCAGCTGCTCTGATCTCTCTCCTCCTCCTCCTCCTCTTTGGTCCCTCGATCTTCCTCTCTTAGTTCTGTCCCTCCCTCAACAAACGGACGCTCTACTCTGTGTGCCAACCCCTCTCTCTCTCTCTCTCTCTCTCTCTCTCCTGCACTCTCTCTCTCTCTCTCTCTCTCTCTCTCTCTCTCTCTCCTGCACTCTCTCTCTCGCTCTCTCTCTCTCGCTCTCTCTCTCGCTCTCCTGCACTCTCTCTCTCGCTCTCCTGCACTCTCTCTCTCGCTCTCTCTCTCTCGCTCTCCTGCACTCTCTCTCTCGCTCTCTCTCTCTCTCTCTCCTGCACTCTCTCTCTCGCTCTCGACGGGATGTTCAGAATGAGGAGCAAAATTATTTTATCCTACTTTATAAAAATAACAGGGAAATCAAGTTAAAATAAAATATTTATTACTATTATTTTGTATTTTTTCTCTTACTGTTGTTTTGAGGCATGTATTAATTTGATTTGGTCAATTTTGGATATAAAACTTGGATATAAAACTATATTGTACATCATTAACAGGTTCTGAACTGTTCATACATGTAAAAAGATTGATATTTTTGGCATGTTTACTGAGTTATTAATTAATATGCCATTTTTATTTAATTAATAAAATGCAGATATTCTTTGACATTTCAAAACATAAATGAGTTACAGCAAAATCAGTGAGATACACGTGAAGACGACTTTTATACCAACACTTCTGTGAAATTTCATCTGAATATGACATAAAATACAATTTATATTAACATCTAAAGTGAGAATTACTCGTCATTAAATGAACTGTTCAACACAACACGACGCTCAAACGTTCTGAAAGCAACAACTGAACAACTCAAGAACACAACATTAATACAACATTAATACAACATTAATACTTCTTTACTGTGTTTATAAGATACATCTATTTATTTACTCACGATCAGCCGAATATTGATGATTGAAAATTGCAACAATTTCCTCTTTCAAGTCCTTTTTATATTAATGTGTGCATTAACTTTTACTCTCGTCACCCCCTTTAGACAGTAACACCTCTGATTTACATTATTTGATATGTGTGTGTGTGACTGTTTGTGTGTGTGTGTGTGTGACTGTATGTGTGTATGTGTGACTGTATGTGTGTGTGTGACTGTATGTGTGTCTGTATGTGTGACTGTATGTGTGTGTGTGACTGTATGTGTGTGTGTGACTGTATGTGTGTCTGTGTGTCTGTATGTGTTACTGTATGTGTGACTGTATGTGTGTGTGTGACTGTATGTGTGTGTGTGTGACTGTATGTGTGTGTGTGACTGTATGTGTGTCTGTATGTGTGACTGTATGTGTGTGTGTGACTGTATGTGTGTCTGTGTGTCTGTATGTGTTACTGTATGTGTGTGTGTGTCTGTATGTGTGTCTGTGTGTCTGTATGTGTTACTGTATGTGTGTGTGTGTCTGTATGTGTGTCTGTGTGACTGTATGTGTGTCTGTATGTGTGACTGTATGTGTGACTGTATGTGTGTCTGTATGTGTGACTGTATGTGTGTGTGTGACTGTATGTGTGTCTGTATGTGTGACTGTATGTGTGTGTGTGACTGTATGTGTTACTGTATGTGTTACTGTATGTGTGTGTGTGTCTGTATGTGTGTCTGTATGTGTGACTGTATGTGTGTCTGTATGTGTGTCTGTATGTGTGACTGTATGTGTGACTGTATGTGTGTCTGTATGTGTGTCTGTATGTGTGTGTGTGACTGTATGTGTGTCTGTATGTGTTACTGTATGTGTGTGTGTGTCTGTATGTGTTACTGTATGTGTGTCTGTGTGTCTGTATGTGTTACTGTATGTGTGTGTGTGTCTGTATGTGTTACTGTATGTGTGTCTGTGTGTCTGTATGTGTTACTGTATGTGTGTGTGTGTCTGTATGTGTTACTGTATGTGTGTCTGTGTGTCTGTATGTGTGTGTGTGTCTGTATGTGTGTCTGTGTGACTGTATGTGTGTCTGTATGTGTGACTGTATGTGTGTCTGTATGTGTGACTGTATGTGTTACTGTATGTGTGTGTGTGACTGTATGTGTGTGTGTGTGACTGTATGTGTGTGTGTGACTGTATGTGTGACTGTATGTGTGTCTGTGTGTCTGTATGTGTTACTGTATGTGTGTGTGTGACTGTATGTGTGTCTGTATGTGTGACTGTATGTGTTACTGTATGTGTGTGTGTGACTGTATGTGTGTCTGTATGTGTGACTGTATGTGTGTCTGTATGTGTGACTGTATGTGTTACTGTATGTGTGTGTGTGACTGTATGTGTGTGTGTGTGACTGTATGTGTGTGTGTGACTGTATGTGTGACTGTATGTGTGTCTGTGTGTCTGTATGTGTTACTGTATGTGTGTGTGTGACTGTATGTGTGTCTGTATGTGTGACTGTATGTGTGTGTGTGACTGTATGTGTGTCTGTGTGTCTGTATGTGTTACTGTATGTGTGTATGTGTGACTGTATGTGTGTCTGTATGTGTGACTGTATGTGTGTGTGTGACTGTATGTGTGTCTGTGTGTCTGTATGTGTTACTGTATGTGTGTCTGTATGTGTGACTGTATGTGTGTCTGTATGTGTGACTGTATGTGTGTGTGTGTGACTGTATGTGTGTATGTGTGACTGTATGTGTGTGTGACTGTATGTGTGTCTGTATGTGTGTATGTGTGACTGTATGTGTGTCTGTATGTGTGTCTGTGTGACTGTATGTGTGTCTGTATGTGTGACTGTATGTGTGACTGTATGTGTGTCTGTATGTGTGACTGTATGTGGGTGTGTGTGACTGTATGTGTGTATGTGTGACTGTATGTGTGTGTGTGACTGTATGTGTGTCTGTATGTGTGTATGTGTGACTGTATGTGTGTCTGTATGTGTGTCTGTGTGACTGTATGTGTGTCTGTATGTGTGTCTGTATGTGTGACTGTATGTGTGTGTGTGACTGTATGTGTGTCTGTATGTGTTACTGTATGTGTGTCTGTATGTGTGACTGTATGTGTGTGTGTGACTGTATGTGTGTCTGTGTGTCTGTATGTGTTACTGTATGTGTGTATGTGTGACTGTATGTGTGTCTGTATGTGTGACTGTGTGTGTGTGTGACTGTATGTGTTACTGTATGTGTGTGTGTGTGACTGTATGTGTGTATGTGTGACTGTATGTGTGTCTGTGTGACTGTATGTGTGTCTGTATGTGTGTGTGTGTGTGTGAGACTGTATGTGTGTGTGTGTGTGTGACTGTATGTATGTGTGTGTGTGTGTGTCTGTGTGTGACTGACTGTATGTGTGTGTGGCAAACAACCCCCTACCTCCTTGTTGCCGGACGGGCAATGCTGTCGTGGACAGTGATGTCCTCATGCCGTTTATAACACCACAGTGGCCAAATGGGGGCTCTGGACGGGTGCGAGGGGCTGGTAACCCTTCCACCTTTTCAATTAACTACCACAAAACTAAGCAGCAAAGAACTTATTAAGCTTGTGCCAGAGGCCCCGCGGGGACAGGTATCTATGACGTCTCCTGGCCAAACCCCATTTGGTGGAGCCAGGAGACTGAACCCTCGGGACTCCTCCAGAAACAACAAAAAAACAATTTGGATGACCACATGGAATATTAGAACGCTCATTGCAGAGGAGAGGCTGCCACTCCTCAGTCGGGAGCTGGACCGGTACTGCCTGGATCTCTGTGGTATTCAGGAGGTCTGGTGGACCGGCTCTGGCTCCTGCCACCGTGAGGGGGTGGTCAGTCCTCTACTCGGAGTAGGAGACTGCCAAACAACAGGGAGTGACTCTTCTTCTGAACAAAAGAATGAAGGGGTGTTGGAGAGTGGCGGTGAGGTGTGGGAAGCTGTGACCCCCAGGATACTTTGGGCTCGCCTTCCCATCAGCCAGAGGCGAGGAGTGGTGGTCATGGTTACTTAAGCCCATGACCACCGAAAGACCCTGGCTGACAGAGGAGGTGTTCATCAGATACAGCATCCCACATTAGAGAATGAGGAGGCTTACCGCAGCTTTCGCTCTGAGGTTCAGAGAGCCGTGAGGTGCTGCAAGGATAGGTGGCGGTCGCGGGTTGCTGAGGAGGTGGAGTCTGCCTCAGCGGCCTATGATCACAAAACGCTCTTTAAATTACATAAAAAAGTAAC
>NC_068294.1:44410376-44412876 GCF_025860055.1 Xyrauchen texanus
CCAGTCCATTTATTCATTTAGAGTGTGCTTCAATCCAATGACTCTAGTACCACCTGCTGGTCTGTGCTGGTACTGCAGATTTGTTTTATTTATTTATTTAGGATTAAACCAGAGTTTACAATCTTGTCTATAACAGCAGAGCAGTGTTTCCTAAACTATAGGTCACAACTACCCAATTTATGTTGGGTCGTGGCGTGATTTAATAAATGTAATTAATTTAAGAGTGCTAAAGGAAACGCCTCATTTCTAATGACGATATCCCTCCGCCGCTTTGTGCAAGCCCAAAGTAACAAGTCAGCCCTTAAAAGCGAAATAAGACAACATCTCTTCCGCGGCATCCACGGCTTGAGAAGAAGGTGTGAAACGTTAGATGTTATGTTAGACGTTCTGCCAGAACGAGACGCGTTCCTCAACCATTGAATAGTAACTTACTATACTGTGATTTTATAGTAACATGCTACATTTA
This sequence comes from Xyrauchen texanus, assembly GCF_025860055.1. Classification (NCBI taxonomy): domain Eukaryota; kingdom Metazoa; phylum Chordata; class Actinopteri; order Cypriniformes; family Catostomidae; genus Xyrauchen; species Xyrauchen texanus. The sequence continues at coordinate 44,410,843 of NC_068294.1, forward strand.
CTCAGTTACATTTACTTGAGTAACGTTTTGGGAAAATGTACTTTTAGAGTAGGTTTAAAAGTGGAAACGTTTCACTCTCACTCAAGTAAATTTCTAATGAAATAAATGTACGTTTACTTCTTTACAGTGGGCGGCTCTTGTCGATTACATTACTAGGTTTAATTTTAATTAATGCGTAATTTTTTTAAGAGATTATTGAACGGGACTTTAACGACAGCGGAAGTTCACAGCTGCGCGCGCTGTCACAGACTGCTTCTAACTAAGTGAAACACTTTCTTCGCTCCAAGAATCGTTTTATACAAATAAATAGAAATACCGCATGTCACCAGCAGTATTTAACCATTTACCCCATGCCCTCGTATGGAGTCGTATATGTGCCACAATTCTGCACACGCAAAATTATATTTTGAGCGCACAGCGAGGAGCGTGCATGGCAGATGTACGGGGCACTAGGCAATCGTATGGCGAAGAGAGTGTCCCGCGGTACTGGTCCCAGGCGGTACTGCTGTACAGAACTAATGATCTAAATTCTTTCGACACTGAAAACTGTAACTACACTGAACTAAAAATATGAAAGAGTGAAAGTAGGCATTCATAAAGCGTGATCTTGCTTTGGTTTACATTTCAGCATTATATATAATGTCCCTGTGGGATATTATTCATGTTTTCACTGTAATAATTACTAGAAAGGTTTCCAAACCTCTCTTCTTACTGACAAATTCATGCAGATCCAGGGATAGTTCACCCAAAAATCTCTTATTATTTACTCACTCTCATGCCAATCCAGATGTGTATGACTTTAAAAAGAATTTCTCAGCTCTTTTGGTCCATACAATGCAAGTGAATGGGTGCCAACATTTTAAAGCTACACAAAAATCACATAAGTGAGCATTAAAGTAATGCATACGACTCCAGTGGTTAAATCAGTATCTTCAGAAGCAACATGATGGGTGTGGATGAGAAACGGATCACTTTCGCATTCTTCTCTGCATATCGCCCCCTGGTGGGCAGGCAGAAGAATTTCTAGCACAACATTTCTTACAGGGCCTCCGCTGGCCATATTGATGTCCTATCCAGATTTAATTGCAGATAAATATTGATCTGTTTCTCACCCACACCTGTCATATCACTTCTGAAGATATAGATTTAACCACTGGAGTCGTATGGATTACTTTTATGATTCCTTTTTGGAGCAATCGCAATGTTGGCACCCATTCACTTGCATTGTATGGACCTACAGAGCTGAAATATTCTTCTAAAATCTGAATTTGTGTTCTGCACAGGAAAGAAAGTCACACACATCTGGGACATCATGAGGGTGAGTAAATGATGAGAGAATTTGTATTTGTCTCAGCTTAGACAATTTTGTATCTGCAATCTGAGCGTGTTTGTGTGCATGTTCAAGTGTTTCAGTGAAAATAATAATGTAAGTTTTGTAAGTATGGGTCCATCAACGGGACAAAGGAGATTCTGAGAGGGCCATTGCCCCCCCCCCCCATATTTTCCTTGTGCCCCCCAGTCAGACCGATAAGGAAGAGAGAACCTATTGTCAAAACTTTGTGTGATTCACATTATTCTCAATGGTGACTCACATTAGATTGTCATTACTGTAGGAATGTGTTCTGTGGGTCTGTAAGGGACTGAGATGTTGTTTAAATGACTCTGAGCATCTCACTATACTTGATAACTCGTGAAAACACACATCTATCACAGCTGCATAAATTAAAGTACACTCAGAGAGAGAGAGAGAGAGAGAGAGAGAGAGAGAGAGAGAGAGAGAGAGAGAGAGAGAGAGAGAGAGACTATACTGCACTATACTGTCTCAGGCATTAATATCCTCTCTTCCTCTTTTGAACACGTCTTTGCCATCATCACTGAGACACAAGCACTAAAACTTTCATCACCCTCTGGGGATGGACAGAAAGAGAGAGAGAGCGAGAGCCAGAGAGAGAAAGAGAAATAGAGAGTGTAAAAGAGAGCGAAAGCCAGAGAGAGAGAGAGAGAGAGAGAGAGAGAGAGAGAGAGAGAGAGAGA
>NC_068294.1:44425376-44427876 GCF_025860055.1 Xyrauchen texanus
TCTGCACCTCCAGCTTCGGGAGGAGGTGTTTCTCGTCGCCCTGCGTGAGGAGGTCTTTATCAGGACTGTCGGACTCCTCCTTCTCCTCTCGGTGGTACTCAAGAAAACTCTTGGTTCTCCTTCGGATTGGTGGATTCTTCTGGGTGTCTTTTCCCTCCAGCCAATCACAGCTGCTCCTGCTCATGATGTCATTGTGGTTCTTGGCATTTTTGTTGAGGTCCAGCTGCTCCTCTTTCAATTGCAGGTTGGTGCCATTTTTGGCCAGTTTGGGATTAGACGTGGAATACGAAAGGGAGGAGCAGAACAGAGATGAAGAGGAGGCGGATTTTGTCGGGACGGGTTTGCTGTGCAAAGGGACGTGGCTTTGGCTTTGAGGGGCGGAGGTTTGTCTCAGACCCGTGGTCTTTTGAATATTCGTCAGCGCATACTTTTGCCGAATCTTAGAGGGCGCCGTAGAGCCTTGTGTTTCCTTGGATACCGTGACCACACCCTCCTTTATGGTGTCACAGTTGAGCTGCTGGTTGTGGGAGGACCGTAAATTAAGGGATGTGGGTGGAGTCAACAAAGGTCGACTGTGATTGGTCGATTCTACTGTTGACGCGCTGCGTCTCAAGAGAGGCTTCTGCAGTGACATCATTGCATATGATAAATCCGCTGAAAAGAGAAAGTGATTAATTTGTTTTATAAACCTCATCTGTCTTAAAACAGGCCAGTTAAAAGAGTGAAAACATCCATAAATATCTGTTTAAAAATCCTAGTTTGCAAACAAAGAGAAAAAGTCACAATTGGGATGTCTTTAATATCTCATTGCTCTTGCACACAATACTCTGACAACTACCAAAAATCAGCTAAATCTGACAAAGCCAACATTTCGGCCTATTTCGGCTGAAAAACGAAAACTGCATTTTCGGCATTTTCACACACACACACACACACACACACACACACACACACACACACACACACACATGTAGTGTTTCCATGTTTTATGGGGACTTTCCATAGACATAATGGTTTTTATACTGTACAAACTTTATATTCTATCCCCTAAACCTAACCCTACCCCTAAACCTAACCCTCACAGAAAACTTTCTGCATTTTTATATTTTCAAAAAACATAATTTAGTATGATTTATAAGCTGTTTTCCTCATGGGGACCGACAAAATGTCCCCACAAGGTCAAAAATTTCGGGTTTTACTATCCTTATGGGGACATTTGGTCCCCACAAAGTGATAAATACACGCTCACACACACACACACACACTCACACACACACACACTCACACACACACACACACATACACACACTCACACTCACACACACAAACACACACTCACACACACACACACACTCTCACACACACACACACACCACACACTCTCACACACACACACACTCACACACACACACTCACACACTCTCTCACACACACTCACACACTCTCACACACACACACCACACACTCTCACACACACACACACACACACACACACACACACACACACAGAGTTTATGTTTGTTTTTCTGTTTCAGCTCAAGACTTTTTGTCTTCAATAATAACGTCCTTAAATTCATATTAAATGTGTCTTTACTGCAAAACAATATTCACGAGGATTCGCTTTTTACAGTCAGAAACTATATTTATTGATGAGTCACACCTGCAAAACTGAACCATTTTAAACATCAATAATGTGCCTGAAACATAAAGAATAAGATATATTGTACAGTGTCATCTGTTAACGCTGTTACTATAGAACAGTGGACAGTAGAATGTCATTAAGGGCAATAATCTTTAAAAATACAACAAAACAGCACAAATATCAATTCAACTGTATCTATGTAAACACAGCAGATACAATATAAGACTCATTAACTGTACAGACTTAGAAAACAAATAGAGATGTTATTTACACTCCTAATCACAGCAAAATGTCCTAAAGTCTGACTTTATAACTTTACTATATTATACTGTAAACGTACTACAGACAGCAACAAATGTCATGAAATATGACGTCATCTGGGTGTGATGAAATAAGATCATGTAATAATGCACAGAATTAATAACGAGGCTGATGTGATTGACAGGCCCTAAACACACCCTTCAGACAGTCTGATGTATTTATGACGCACATACACACGCGTCATGCAACATCACACACACACACACACACACACACACACACACACTTAAAACACATGATATATGACTTAAATGCATTTTACTCCTGAACGACATCTGATATGACAGACACAAGAGTCAAGTCATTCTTTCATAACATGCATGAAAAACTCGGTTGCAGCACTGGACATACAGAATAATCAATAATCAGTGCGCGCGCGCGCGTGTGTAAGAGCATCACGTCATCTGTTATAACAGAGAGAGTGAGAGAGAGAGGGGAGAGAGACAGTCACTCACAAGCAGCAGCAGCAGCAGCAGCAGCAGCAGCAGCAGCAGCAGCGCGCGCGTCTCGGTGTGTCTCAGCTACTCTCTCGGCCTA
>NC_068294.1:44432876-44452876 GCF_025860055.1 Xyrauchen texanus
ACGGATTGACGGTCTCAGACGCGGAGGCAACTGAGATTCGTCCTCCGCCACCCGGATTGAGTCACTACGCCACCACGAGGATTTAGAGCGCATTGGGAATTGGGCGTTCCGAATTGGGGAGAAAATAAAAATAAAAGAGTCACAGTAGCTACATTATCGTTTTTGCAAAAATGCCATTCACACCTTTGATGGAAAAATAGCTATTTATTTTAAAGATAATGCAAGTACACATCTCAAGCAAACCATTTGACAATAAGAAATTTGTTATGTTTAAAATAGGGCTGAAACAATTAGTCATCATCATCGAAAACGAAACAAAATTGTCGTCGAATATTCGTTTGATCTCATTTAACGAAACATGAGATCATATGGAACTCCAATGATGACACAGGAGAGCATCGCAGAGGAGAATGAAAATGCTAATTTTGTTCAGATCATTTGGTGTAACCCATCGAATTCGGCCTCTGAGTGGACTATAAGCTCAATCTATGTCATTTAAACTCTGGTATTAATGCAAACAAAATAATAAAGGCACAGTCACATTCCTGAGAATGAGAGCTTTCATTTGATATATGACATGTCTATTTTTAAAGACTTATATATTTATATAAATATTTCTACCACGTAACCACTAGGTGGCATTTAATTGCGACACTGATGTTTTAAAGTCTTATTTTGTTATATCAAATAACATAAATGCAGAAGTGATGGATATCTCTGAAAGGCGCAGAATCTACACTTTCTAACCATACCACACATGCCTGACTTATATACAGGAACTTGAGCATCTTAAGCGTAAGCGTTTTTTTTTTTTTTTTTGCAATATAGCGCCCCTTGTGGCCCCGGTTAAAAGTCATACAAAAACTGTCATAATAGCAAGTTTTGGAAACATCACCATTTGTTTCAAAAGGAATAGTTCACCCAAAAATGAGGTCTCTCATTATTTAGTCACCCTTATGCTGTCTCAAACATTCTTTTGAAGGAGATATCATGTGTTTGTCCATACAATGCAAGTCAATGGGGTCCAAAACATTCCAGCTGCACAAACCACTAGAGACGTATGGATTACATTTATACTGCCTTTATGTGCTTTTGGAGCTTCGACATTTTGGACCCCATTCACTTACATTGTATAAACCTCATACGTTCTTCACAACATCTCCGTTTGCGTTCTGCAGAAGAACGTTTAAGATGGCACGAGAGTGAGTAAATGTCTGAGAATGTTCGATTTGGTTTAAATAAACACTGTTGTACCTCTGAGAGTCCAGCGTCTGCAGCCGCGTAAAGGAAGGACAGCGCCTCTTCTGTGTTAGTCTGTGAGCTCTGCTGCCCTCTGCTGTTCAGGAGGAGTTTAGCGCAGCGATATTGCGCCTGACGGTGACCAGAGACTGCCGCGCGTCTGTAATACTGCAGCGCCTGAGAGACAAAGACAACTATTATATTTATTGAACAAACACAGAAGAGATCTTAAACTTGTGGTGTTTTTCCACACACTTGTGGAACTAAAACTAAAATCGACACCTGTTCCGGTAAATTTCTAACATTGTTTTTCCAATGAGGACACAGAAAGTAATTATTGATTATTGACCAAATAAACCCCAGTGACATTTCGGTTATTAGCATGAAATCACCGATATGAAAAAGCAATGGTTGATTTATCATTAATTAGTAACACACTTTGTAAAAACGCTGAATTCAAATGCACAATCCTAAAATAATAATAGCAACAATGAGATATCGGTATGATATCCATTAATGCTGCATGACTGATTTAATTAAAATTTTAATTGCAAAACTTTCTTGCGCGATTACTACAGCTGAAAAGGCTGCGCTTGTGCATTCAGTGCTTCAGTCGGTGCTGTGCGAGCAAGCGGCGCCCTCTAGTGGTCTGAATGGAATTATCCACTATATCACTATAATACAGAATTTAAAAGGTTTTTTTTTGTTCTTTTGGTTTAAACTTTAATAATATAATGACAAAATAAGGTAAATAAATATAATTTTTTTAATTAAAATCGGTTTATTAAAAACTTTAATATCAGTGCATTCCTAGTTTTTTATCGTCCTGTTTTGTTGTGCAAAACTTCACTTGGATATTTTAAGAACGAAAAGCGTTCCCTGTATTGACTCCAGCCAAATAGTTCTACTTTGGACGGAAAGTGCCACCTATGGGGCAAGTACTTAAAAAGGTTCCTGGTTTGTTGAAGGTTTTAGCTCCACATGGAACTAGTTCATGCGTTGGAAAAAACCCAAAACATGTGAACCCTGACCTAGTTCCAGGAAGTAGCAGTGCAAAAATGCCTTAAAAGTGCCCCAAATCAGACAAAACCTCCTGAGTGCATTTGGATACGTTTTCTAAGTATAAAATTTTTTATAAAATTAAAGGTAATTTTTTTGGGGGGGGGGGGGGGGTTCTCCCCTTTTCTCCCCAATATGGAACGCCCAATTCCCAATGCACTCTTTAAGTCCTCGTGGTGGTGTAGTGACTCGCCTCAATCCGGGTGGCGGAGGACGAATCTCAGTTGCCTCCGCGTCTGAGACCGTCAATCCGCGCATCTTATCACGTGACTTGTTCAGTGTGTGTGTGGAGGCTTCACGCTATTCTCACGCGGCATCCACGCACAACTCACCACACGCCACACCGAGAGCGAGAACCACATTATAGCGACCACGAGCAGGTTACCCCATGTGACTCTACCCTCCCTAGCAACCGGGCCAATTTGGTTGCTAAGGAGACCTGGCTGGAGTCACTCACCACACGGCCCACTGAGAGCGAGAACCACATTATAGCGACCACGAGGAGGTTACCCCATGTGACTCTACCCTCCCTAGCAACCGGGCCAATTTGGTTGCTAAGGAGACCTGGCTGGAGTCAATCAGCACACGGCCCACCGAGAGCGAGAACCACATTATAGCGACCACGAGGAGGTTACACCATGTGACTCTACCCTCCCTAGCAACCGGGCCAATTTGGTTGCTAAGGAGACCTGGCTGGAGTCACTCACCACACGGCCCACTGAGAGCGAGAACCACATTATAGCGACCACGAGGAGGTTACCCCATGTGTCTCTACCTTCCCTAGCAACCGGGCCAATTTGGTTGCTAAGGAGACCTGACTGGAGTCACTCAGCACACCATGGATTCAGAATTCCAGCGGTGATAGCATCAGTACTCGCTGAGATACCCAGACCCCATGTAAAAGTTGTTTTTTAAGAGGTAGGGTTAGTCTACACACATTACAATCAGCCTCATATAAAGTAAATGTGTGTGTACCTTGTTGTGGTCTCTCTTTACTCCAAGTCCTTTCTCGAAACAAACTCCCACGTTAAACTGAGCTTTACTGTAGTTGTGTTGAGCTGAAGCCATAAAACACGAAAACGCCGTTTCATAATGACCTGCTTTAGCACTCTCCAAACCTAACACACACACACACACACACACACACACACACACACACACACACACACACACACACACACACACACACACACACACACACACACACACACACACACACACACACACACACTAAATCAGACAACCATCACTACAGGAAAAACTCCAGATATAAAGCTCCTTGTGTGATGTCATCATTACCAATGATGTTGAGGATTGTGGGTACACTGCTGTCCGCCAGCTGTCTCAGATTCTGCGCTGCGTCCTCTGGAGCTTCCTGCAGAAAATACACATACATGATGAATGACTCTTTATCAAACGACGTTTGAAGAATTTGCATTTTTCAGGTTGAAGTGTCACCTTTTGCTTTGGTTGCTCAGGAAAAAGCGTTTCCGCTGTTGGGAAAAAATCTAAATGGTTAAAAATGGTTTTAAGGGAATCACACTAAAGCCAAAATTAAAAATGAGAAACAGATTTTAAACGTTTAAAGCTTTCGAAAGAACAATGACCCTCACTGAACTTCACAACCTCACGAAATCTGCTCGTCCACGTCACACCAGATGCTTGAATGATTCTGAATGTGGGACTGTAATTACCTGAAGTGCTCACTGGCTCCACCCGCTGGTGACGAGAGGGGTGTGCAGTCTGCAGGTCAGGGGTCAAGTGTCCATCACTGCTGTTTTCATGTGTACTATGACTGCTGCTGCTGTCGGTCTGTTCTGGAGTCTGTAGCGCCTCTTGCAGGCACCTCACAGTAGCAGCTTTGGACAAAACATCCTGTTTGGACACTGAGACAATTGGGTAAATAGAATTTAAAAAATCTGGATATTTTATTGTGTTATTGTCATTTGTATTCTATTAAATTGTACATATATGTAAATGTGCATTTACGCTTATATAAATATACAACATACACAATATATATATATATACACACACACACACACACACACACACACACACACACACACACACACACACAAGCAGGGTCCGAAATTTAATAAACAAATAAACAACCAGTAAGTAACTCCAGAGATTATTTACACTTCTGTTAAAATAATTGGGAGAAATTGAACCGCTCAACCAAGCAGCTCTGAGCGTCCAATGGTCAACAGATGTATTACAGAAGTCCCGCCTTACAGTTAAATGAGCCAATCACCTTTTAGATACAGATATCACCTGTCAATCAACTCTAGAACGTGCATGCGCATTAGCAACAAATTCAACAATGGCAAAATAAGCCCTCAACTGACAAACATTATGATTGCGCTTTAAATGGAAACAAGCAGACTGATTGACAGGTGAAAAGCGTTAATGTCCGCAGTCACGGAGACCGGTGAGATATCTCAGGACATTATTTCATTCATATATTTAAGGGAGTAGCCTTTCCATGCATGCCTTTCCATTAAAAAAAATAGCTTAATGCACATTTAAGTGCACATAACACAGTAATAGTTCTTATTTTAAGTAATTTAAGTAATAGTTCTTAAATTAATTAATTAATTTAATAAGCACTCATCCAAAGCTTTTCTATTAATGTAATATTACTTCTTTAACAGTTTGCTGGGGATTTTTCACTGTGTGATTTACTCTCACATGCAGGGCTGTAATTGTGGTCTTGTGCGCAATTCCTGAAACGGCCACCAGATGCCGCCATTTATCGGTGACCTGATTTTACAAAAACTTTATCCGATTAATAAGGAAAAAACAATTAAAGTTTCAAAGAATCAAGATTTGCGTGGCGCAGAGTAAATATACAAACGCTAAATGGCAAAATTTTGGCTGAAGTGTAAGTCACAACATATTGACTTAAGACTTATTTATATAAATATTGTACAAAGAGCAAAATCACATGCAGTGGTGCTGTTGGTCTGAATATCAGCACACGGGTAATTAGCGTCCTCGAGTCTACGGCCCAATCACAGTCTTGCAACAGCACTCTTGCTCCTGTGATATTGCATAAATAATGTCACAAATACTTTTGCAATGTCCTGCTATTAATAGGGATGTCCCGATACCAACGAGTACGAGTAACGATACTTATTTAAATATTAACATCAAATGGTGTTTAAAAATATATATATATTAAAAAGATTTCTGACTGGTCAGTGTTGAATGTGTGTATGACGAGTGAGTGTATCTATTATTAGCACAACTCACAGATGTCAATCAGAACTTTGTAGGTGCATCTGTGTATGAGTCCGGCTTCTCTAATCTGGGCCGGTCCATGATTCTGATCCGCCCGTGTGGAAAACTGAGAGTGAATCCTGCGACAGACCTGCATAAACAGAACCACAGCTGCACCCTACAGAGAGAAAGAGAGAGAGACTAGTTAGTATAACAAACACCAAACACACTAGTTATTATAACAAACACACTAGTTATTATAACAAACACCAAACACACTAGTTATTATAACAAACACCAAACACACTAGTTATTATAACAAACACACTAGTTATTATAACAAACACCAAACACACTAGTTATTATAACAAACACCAAACACACTAGTTATTATAACAAACACACTAGTTATTATAACAAACACCAAACACACTAGTTATTATAACAAACACCAAACACACTAGTTATTATAACAAACACCAAACACACTAGTTATTATAACAAACACACTAGTTATTATAACAAACACCAAACACACTAGTTATTATAACAAACACCAAACACACTAGTTATTATAACAAACACACTAGTTATTATAACAAACACACTAGTTATTATAACAAACACCAAACACACTAGTTATTATAACAAACACACTAGTTATTATAACAAACACCAAACACACTAGTTATTATAACAAACACCAAACACACTAGTTATTATAACAAACACCAAACACACTAGTTATTATAACAAACACACTAGTTATTATAACAAACACCAAACACACTAGTTATTATAACAAACACCAAACACACTAGTTATTATAACAAACACCAAACACACTAGTTATTATAACAAACACCAAACACACTAGTTATTATAACAAACACCAAACACACTAGTTATTATAACAAACACACTAGTTATTATAACAAACACCAAACACACTAGTTATTATAACAAACACCAAACACACTAGTTATTATAACAAACACACTAGTTATTATAACAAACACCAAACACACTAGTTATTATAACAAACACACTAGTTATTATAACAAACACCAAACACACTAGTTATTATAACAAACACCAAACACACTAGTTATTATAACAAACACCAAACACACTAGTTATTATAACAAACACCAAACACACTAGTTATTATAACAAACACACTAGTTATTATAACAAACACCAAACACACTAGTTATTATAACAAACACCAAACACACTAGTTATTATAACAAACACACACTAGTTATTATAACAAACACCAAACACACTAGTTATTATAACAAACACACTAGTTATTATAACAAACACCAAACACACTAGTTATTATAACAAACACCAAACACACTAGTTATTATAACAAACACACTAGTTATTATAACAAACACCAAACACACTAGTTATTATAACAAACACCAAACACACTAGTTATTATAACAAACACACACTAGTTATTATAACAAACACCAAACACACTAGTTATTATAACAAACACACTAGTTATTATAACAAACACCAAACACACTAGTTATTATAACAAACACCAAACACACTAGTTATTATAACAAACACCAAACACACTAGTTATTATAACAAACACCAAACACACTAGTTATTATAACAAACACCAAACACACTAGTTATTATAACAAACACACTAGTTATTATAACAAACACCAAACACACTAGTTATTATAACAAACACCAAACACACTAGTTATTATAACAAACACACTAGTTATTATAACAAACACCAAACACACTAGTTATTATAACAAACACACTAGTTATTATAACAAACACCAAACACACTAGTTATTATAACAAACACCAAACACACTAGTTATTATAACAAACACCAAACACACTAGTTATTATAACAAACACCAAACACACTAGTTATTATAACAACACAAACACACTAGTTATTATAACAAACACCAAACACACTAGTTATTATAACAAACACCAAACACACTAGTTATTATAACAAACACAAACACACTAGTTATTATAACAAACACCAAACACACTAGTTATTATAACAAACACCAAACACACTAGTTATTATAACAAACACACTAGTTATTATAACAAACACCAAACACACTAGTTATTATAACAAACACCAAACACACTAGTTATTATAACAAACACACTAGTTATTATAACAAACACCAAACACACTAGTTATTATAACAAACACCAAACACACTAGTTATTATAACAAACACCAAACACACTAGTTATTATAACAAACACCAAACACACTAGTTATTATAACAAACACCAAACACACTAGTTATTATAACAAACACCAAACACACTAGTTATTATAACAAACACCAAACACACTAGTTATTATAACAAACACACTAGTTATTATAACAAACACCAAACACACTAGTTATTATAACAAACACACTAGTTATTATAACAAACACCAAACACACTAGTTATTATAACAAACACCAAACACACTAGTTATTATAACAAACACCAAACACACTAGTTATTATAACAAACACCAAACACACTAGTTATTATAACAAACACCAAACACACTAGTTATTATAACAAACACACTAGTTATTATAACAAACACCAAACACACTAGTTATTATAACAAACACCAAACACACTAGTTATTATAACAAACACCAAACACACTAGTTATTATAACAAACACCAAACACACTAGTTATTATAACAAACACAAACACACTAGTTATTATAACAAACACCAAACACACTAGTTATTATAACAAACACCAAACACACTAGTTATTATAACAAACACACTAGTTATTATAACAAACACCAAACACACTAGTTATTATAACAAACACCAAACACACTAGTTATTATAACAAACACCAAACACACTAGTTATTATAACAAACACACTAGTTAATATAACAAACACCAAACACACTAGTTATTATAACAAACACCAAACACACTAGTTATTATAACAAACACCAAACACACTAGTTATTATAACAAACACCAAACACACTAGTTATTATAACAAACACCAAACACACTAGTTATTATAAGAAACACCAAACACACTAGTTAATATAACAAACACCAAACACACTAGTTATTATAACAAACACCAAACACACTAGTTATTATAACAAACACCAAACACACTAGTTATTATAACAAACACCAAACACACTAGTTATTATAACAAACACACTAGTTATTATAACAAACACCAAACACACTAGTTATTATAACAAACACCAAACACACTAGTTATTATAACAAACACACTAGTTAATATAACAAACACCAAACACACTAGTTATTATAACAAACACCAAACACACTAGTTATTATAACAAACACACTAGTTAATATAACAAACACCAAACACACTAGTTATTATAACAAACACCAAACACACTAGTTATTATAACAAACACACTAGTTAATATAACAAACACCAAACACACTAGTTATTATAACAAACACCAAACACACTAGTTATTATAACAAACACACTAGTTAATATAACAAACACCAAACACACTAGTTATTATAACAAACACCAAACACACTAGTTATTATAACAAACACACTAGTTAATATAACAAACACCAAACACACTAGTTATTATAACAAACACACTAGTTATTATAACAAACACCAAACACACTAGATATTATAACAAACACACTAGTTATTATAACAAACACCAAACACACTAGTTATTATAACAAACACCAAACACACTAGTTACTATAACAAACACACTAGTTATTATAACAAACACCAAACACACTAGTTATTATAACAAACACACTAGTTATTATAACAAACACCAAACACACTAGTTATTATAACAAACACACTAGTTATTATAACAAACACCAAACACACTAGCTATTATAACAAACACACTAGTTATTATAACAAACACACTAGTTATTATAACAAACACACTAGTTATTATAACAAACACCAAACACACTAGCTATTATAACAAACACACTAGTTATTATAACAAACACACTAGTTAATATAACAAACACACTAGTTATTATAACAAACACCAAACACACTAGTTAATATAACAAACACCAAACACAGTAGTTAATATAACAAACACCAAACACACTAGTTATTATAACAAACACACTAGTTATTATAACAAACACCAAACACACTAGTTATTATAACAAACACAGTAGTTAATATAACAAACACCAAACATACTAGTTATTATAACAAACACCAAACACACTAGATATTATAACAAACACACTAGTTATTATAACAAACACCAAACACACTAGATATTATAACAAACACACTAGTTATTATAACAAACACCAAACACACTAGATATTATAACAAACACACTAGTTAATATAACAAACACCAAACACACTAGATATTATAACAAACACACTAGTTATTATAACAAACACCAAACACACTAGATATTATAACAAACACACTAGTTATTATAACAAACACACTAGTTAATATAACAAACACCAAACACACTAGTTATTATAACAAACACACTAGTTATTATAACAAACACCAAACACACTAGTTATTATAGCAAACACCAAACACACTAGCTATTATAACAAACACACTAGTTATTATAACAAACACCAAACACACTAGTTATTATAACAAACACAGTAGTTAATATAACAAACACACTAGTTATTATAACAAACACCAAACATACTAGTTATTATAGCAAACACCAAACACACTAGTTATTATAACAAACACACTAGTTATTATAACAAACACCAAACACACTAGTTATTATAACAAACACAGTAGTTAATATAACAAACACACTAGTTATTATAACAAACACCAAACATACTAGTTATTATAACAAACACACTAGTTATTATAACAAACACCAAACACACTAGTTAATATAACAAACACCAAACACACTAGTTATTATAACAAACACCAAACATACTAGTTATTATAACAAACACCAAACACACTAGTTATTATAACAAACACACTAGTTAATATAACAAACACCAAACACACTAGTTATTATAACAAACACCAAACATACTAGTTATTATAACAAACACCAAACATACTAGTTATTATAACAAACACACTAGTTATTATAACAAACACACTAGTTATTATAACAAACACCAAACACACTAGTTATTATAACAAACACAGTAGTTAATATAACAAACACCAAACACACTAGTTATTATAACAAACACCAAACATACAAGTTATTATAACAAACACCAAACACACTAGCTAATATAACAAACACCAAACACACTAGTTATTATAACAAACACAGTAGTTAATATAACAAACACCAAACACACTGTTATTATAACAAACACCAAACACACTAGTTAATATAACAAACACCAAACACACTAGTTATTATAACAAACACCAAACACACTAGTTATTATAACAAACATAGTAGTTAATATAACAAACACCAAACACACTAGTTAATATAACAAACACACTAGTTATTATAACAAACACCAAACACACTAGTTATTATAACAAACACCAAACACACTAGTTAATATAACAAACACACTAGTTATTATAACAAACACACTAGTTATTATAACAAACACCAAACATACTAGTTATTATAACAAACACCAAACACACTAGTTATTATAACAAACACCAAACACACTATTTATTATAACAAACACAGTAGTTAATATAACAAACACCAAACACACTAGTTAATATAACAAACACACTAGTTATTATAACAAACACCAAACACACTAGTTATTATAACAAACACCAAACACACTAGTTAATATAACAAACACACTAGTTATTATAACAAACACCAAACACACTAGTTATTATAACAAACACCAAACACACTAGTTAATATAACAAACACACTAGTTATTATAACAAACACCAAACACACTAGTTATTATAACAAACACCAAACACACTAGTTATTATAACAAACACACTAGTTATTATAACAAACACCAAACACACTAGTTATTATAACACACTAGTTATTATAACAAACACCAAACACACTAGTTATTATAACACACTAGTTATTATAACAAACACCAAACACACTAGCTATTATAACAAACACAGTAGTTATTATAACAAACACCAAACACACTAGTTATTATAACAAACACCAAACACACTAGTTATTATAACACACTAGTTATTATAACAAACACCAAACACACTAGTTATTATAACACACTAGTTATTATAACAAACACCAAACACACTAGCTATTATAACAAACACAGTAGTTATTATAACAAACACCAAACACACTAGTTAATATAACAAACACCAAACACACTAGTTATTATAACAAACACACTAGTTATTATAACAAACACCAAACACACTAGTTATTATAACAAACACACTAGTTATTATAACAAACACCAAACACACTAGTTAATATAACAAACACACTAGTTATTATAACAAACACCAAACACACTAGCTATTATAACACACTAGTTATTATAACAAACACCAAACACACTAGCTATTATAACAAACACCAAACACACTAGTTAATATAACAAACACCAAACACACTAGCTATTATAACAAACACCAAACACACTAGTTAATATAACAAACACACTAGTTATTATAACAAACACCAAACACACTAGTTATTATAACAAACACACTAGTTATTATAACAAACACCAAACACACTAGTTATTATAACAAACACACTAGTTATTATAACAAACACCAAACACACTAGTTAATATAACAAACACCAAACACACTAGTTATTATAACAAACACACTAGTTATTATAACAAACACCAAACACACTAGTTAATATAACAAACACAATAGTTATTATAACAAACACCAAACACACTAGCTATTATAACAAACACAGTAGTTATTATAACAAACACCAAACACACTAGCTATTATAACAAACACAGTAGTTATTATAACAAACACCAAACACACTAGTTATTATAACAAACACACTAGTTATTATAACAAACACCAAACACACTAGCTATTATAACAAACACACTAGTTATTATAACAAACACCAAACACACTAGCTATTATAACAAACACCAAACACACTAGTTAATATAACAAACACACTAGTTATTATAACAAACACCAAACACACTAGTTATTATAACAAACACACTAGTTATTATAACAAACACCAAACACACTAGTTATTATAACAAACACCAAACACACTAGTTATTATAACAAACACACTAGTTATTATAACAAACACCAAACACACTAGTTATTATAACAAACACACTAGTTATTATAACAAACACCAAACACACTAGTTATTATAACAAACACACTAGTTATTATAACAAACACCAAACATACTAGTTAATATAACAAACACCAAACACACTAGTTATTATAACAAACACACTAGTTATTATAACAAACACACTAGTTATTATAACAAACACCAAACACACTAGTTAATATAACAAACACACTAGTTATTATAACAAACACCAAACACACTAGTTATTATAACAAACACCAAACACACTAGTTATTATAACAAACATACTAGTTAATATAACAAACACCAAACACACTAGTTATTATAACAAACACACTAGTTATTATAACAAACACCAAACACACTAGTTATTATAACAAACACCAAACACACTAGTTATTATAACAAACACACTAGTTATTATAACAAACACCAAACACACTAGTTATTATAACAAACACACTAGTTATTATAACAAACACCAAACACACTAGTTATTATAACAAACATACTAGTTAATATAACAAACACCAAACACACTAGTTATTATAACAAACACACTAGTTATTATAACAAACACCAAACATACTAGTTAATATAACAAACACCAAACACACTAGTTATTATAACAAACACACTAGTTATTATAACAAACACACTAGTTATTATAACAAACACCAAACATACTAGTTAATATAACAAACACCAAACACACTAGTTATTATAACAAACACACTAGTTATTATAACAAACACCAAACACACTAGTTATTATAACAAACACACTAGTTATTATAACAAACACCAAACACACTAGTTATTATAACAAACACACTAGTTATTATAACAAACACCAAACACACTAGTTATTATAACAAACACACTAGTTATTATAACAAACACCAAACACACTAGTTATTATAACAAACACACTAGTTATTATAACAAACACCAAACATACTAGTTAATATAACAAACACCAAACACACTAGTTATTATAACAAACACACTAGTTATTATAACAAACACACTAGTTATTATAACAAACACCAAACACACTAGTTAATATAACAAACACACTAGTTATTATAACAAACACCAAACACACTAGTTATTATAACAAACACCAAACACACTAGTTATTATAACAAACATACTAGTTAATATAACAAACACCAAACACACTAGTTATTATAACAAACACACTAGTTATTATAACAAACACCAAACACACTAGTTATTATAACAAACACCAAACACACTAGTTATTATAACAAACACACTAGTTATTATAACAAACACCAAACACACTAGTTATTATAACAAACACACTAGTTATTATAACAAACACCAAACACACTAGTTATTATAACAAACATACTAGTTAATATAACAAACACCAAACACACTAGTTATTATAACAAACACACTAGTTATTATAACAAACACCAAACATACTAGTTAATATAACAAACACCAAACACACTAGTTATTATAACAAACACACTAGTTATTATAACAAACACACTAGTTATTATAACAAACACCAAACATACTAGTTAATATAACAAACACCAAACACACTAGTTATTATAACAAACACACTAGTTATTATAACAAACACCAAACACACTAGTTAATATAACAAACACACTAGTTATTATAACAAACACCAAACACACTAGTTAATATAATAAACACCAAACACACTAGTTATTATAACAAACACCAAACACACTAGTTATTATAACAAACACCAAACACACTAGTTAATATAACAAACACCAAACACACTAGTTATTATAACAAACACCAAACACACTAGATATTATAACAAACACACTAGTTATTATAACAAACACCAAACACACTAGTTATTATAACAAACACACTAGTTAATATAACAAACACCAAACACACTAGTTATTATAACAAACACCAAACACACTAGTTATTATAACAAACACCAAACACACTAGCTATTATAACAAACACCAAACACACTAGTTATTATAACAAACACCAAACACACTAGTTAATATAACAAACACACTAGTTAATATAACAAACACCAAACACACTAGTTATTATAACAAACACCAAACACACTAGTTATTATAACAAACACACTAGTTATTATAACAAACACCAAACACACTAGTTAATATAACAAACACACTAGTTATTATAACAAACACCAAACACACTAGATATTATAACAAACACACTAGTTATTATAACAAACACACTAGTTATTATAACAAACACCAAACACACTAGTTAATATAACAAACACACTAGTTATTATAACAAACACCAAACACACTAGATATTATAACAAACACACTAGTTATTATAACAAACACCAAACACACTAGTTAATATAACAAACACACTAGTTATTATAACAAACACCAAACACACTAGTTATTATAACAAACACACTAGTTATTATAACAAACACCAAACACACTAGTTAATATAACAAACACACTAGTTATTATAACAAACACCAAACACACTAGTTATTATAACAAACACACTAGTTATTATAACAAACACCAAACACACTAGTTATTATAACAAACACACTAGTTAATATAACAAACACCAAACACACTAGTTATTATAACAAACACCAAACACACTAGTTAATATAACAAACACCAAACACACTAGTTATTATAACAAACACCAAACACACTAGTTATTATAACAAACACCAAACACACTAGTTAATATAACAAACACACTAGTTATTATAACAAACACCAAACACACTAGTTATTATAACAAACACCAAACACACTAGTTATTATAACAAACACACTAGTTATTATAACAAACACCAAACACACTAGTTATTATAACAAACACCAAACACACTAGTTAATATAACAAACACACTAGTTATTATAACAAACACCAAACACACTAGTTATTATAACAAACACCAAACACACTAGATATTATAACAAACACACTAGTTATTATAACAAACACACTAGTTATTATAACAAACACCAAACACACTAGTTAATATAACAAACACACTAGTTATTATAACAAACACCAAACACACTAGATATTATAACAAACACACTAGTTATTATAACAAACACCAAACACACTAGTTAATATAACAAACACACTAGTTATTATAACAAACACCAAACACACTAGTTATTATAACAAACACACTAGTTATTATAACAAACACCAAACACACTAGTTAATATAACAAACACACTAGTTATTATAACAAACACCAAACACACTAGTTATTATAACAAACACACTAGTTAATATAACAAACACCAAACACACTAGTTATTATAACAAACACACTAGTTATTATAACAAACACCAAACACACTAGTTATTATAACAAACACACTAGTTAATATAACAAACACCAAACACACTAGTTATTATAACAAACACCAAACACACTAGTTAATATAACAAACACCAAACACACTAGTTAATATAACAAACACACTAGTTATTATAACAAACACCAAACACACTAGTTATTATAACAAACACCAAACACACTAGTTATTATAACAAACACCAAACACACTAGTTATTATAACAAACACCAAACACACTAGTTAATATAACAAACACCAAACACACTAGTTAATATAACAAACACACTAGTTATTATAACAAACACCAAACACACTAGTTATTATAACAAACACCAAACACACTAGTTATTATAACAAACACACTAGTTAATATAACAAACACCAAACACACTAGTTATTATAACAAACACCAAACACACTAGTTAATATAACAAACACCAAACACACTAGTTAATATAACAAACACACTAGTTATTATAACAAACACCAAACACACTAGTTATTATAACAAACACCAAACACACTAGTTATTATAACAAACACCAAACACACTAGTTATTATAACAAACACCAAACACACTAGTTAATATAACAAACACCAAACACACTAGTTAATATAACAAACACACTAGTTATTATAACAAACACCAAACATACTAGTTATTATAACAAACACCAAACACACTAGTTATTATAACAAACACCAAACACACTAGTTAATATAACAAACACCAAACACACTAGTTATTATAACAAACACACTAGTTATTATAACAAACACCAAACACACTAGTTATTATAACAAACACCAAACACACTAGTTATTATAACAAACACACTAGTTATTATAACAAACACACTAGTTATTATAACAAACACCAAACACACTAGTTAATATAACAAACACACTAGTTATTATAACAAACACCAAACACACTAGATATTATAACAAACACACTAGTTATTATAACAAACACCAAACACACTAGTTAATATAACAAACACACTAGTTATTATAACAAACACCAAACACACTAGTTATTATAACAAACACACTAGTTATTATAACAAACACCAAACACACTAGTTAATATAACAAACACACTAGTTATTATAACAAACACCAAACACACTAGTTATTATAACAAACACACTAGTTAATATAACAAACACCAAACACACTAGTTATTATAACAAACACACTAGTTATTATAACAAACACCAAACACACTAGTTAATATAACAAACACAAAACACACTAGTTATTATAACAAACACCAAACACACTAGTTAATATAACAAACACCAAACACACTAGTTATTATAACAAACACCAAACACACTAGTTATTATAACAAACACACTAGTTATTATAACAAACACCAAACACACTAGTTATTATAACAAACACACTAGTTATTATAACAAACACCAAACACACTAGTTATTATAACAAACACCAAACACACTAGTTAATATAACAAACACCAAACACACTAGTTATTATAACAAACACCAAACACACTAGTTATTATAACAAACACACTAGTTAATATAACAAACACCAAACACACTAGTTATTATAACAAACACACTAGTTAATATAACAAACACCAAACACACTAGTTATTATAACAAACACCAAACACACTAGTTATTATAACAAACACCAAACACACTAGTTATTATAACAAACACACTAGTTATTATAACAAACACCAAACACACTAGTTATTATAACAAACACACTAGTTAATATAACAAACACCAAACACACTAGTTATTATAACAAACACCAAACACACTAGTTAATATAACAAACACCAAACACACTAATTATTATAACAAACACCAAACACACTAGTTATTATAACAAACACACTAGTTATTATAACAAACACCAAACATACTAGTTAATATAACAAACACCAAACACACTAGTTATTATAACAAACACCAAACACACTAGTTATTATAACAAACACACTAGTTATTATAACAAACACCAAACACACTAGTTAATATAACAAACACCAAACACACTAGTTATTATAACAAACACCAAACACACTAGTTATTATAACAAACACACTAGTTAATATAACAAACACCAAACACACTAGTTATTATAACAAACACCAAACACACTAGTTATTATAACAAACACACTAGTTAATATAACAAACACCAAACACACTAGTTATTATAACAAACACCAAACACACTAGTTAATATAACAAACACCAAACACACTAGTTATTATAACAAACACCAAACACACTAGTTATTATAACAAACACACTAGTTATTATAACAAACACACTAGTTATTATAACAAACACCAAACACACTAGTTAATATAACAAACACACTAGTTATTATAACAAACACCAAACACACTAGTTATTATAACAAACACACTAGTTAATATAACAAACACCAAACACACTAGTTATTATAACAAACACACTAGTTAATATAACAAACACCAAACACACTAGTTATTATAACAAACACACTAGTTATTATAACAAACACCAAACACACTAGTTAATATAACAAACACCAAACACACTAGTTATTATAACAAACACACTAGTTATTATAATAAACACCAAACACACTAGATATTATAACAAACACACTAGTTATTATAACAAACACACTAGTTATTATAACAAACACCAAACACACTAGTTAATATAACAAACACCAAACACACTAGTTAATATAACAAACACACTAGTTATTATAATAAACACCAAACACACTAGATATTATAACAAACACACTAGTTATTATAACAAACACCAAACACACTAGATATTATAACAAACACACTAGTTATTATAACAAACACACTAGTTATTATAACAAACACCAAACACACTAGTTATTATAACAAACACCAAACACACTAGTTATTATAACAAACACACTAGTTATTATAACAAACACCAAACACACTAGTTATTATAACAAACACCAAACACACTAGTTAATATAACAAACACACTAGTTAATATAACAAACACCAAACACACTAGTTAATATAACAAACACACTAGTTAATATAACAAACACCAAACACACTAGTTAATATAACAAACACCAAACACACTAGTTAATATAACAAACACACTAGTTAATATAACAAACACCAAACATACTAGTTAATATAACAAACACACTAGTTATTATAACAAACACCAAACACACTAGTTAATATAACAAACACACTAGTTAATATAACAAACACCAAACATACTAGTTAATATAACAAACACACTAGTTATTATAACAAACACCAAACACACTAGTTAATATAACAAACACACTAGTTAATATAACAAACACCAAACATACTAGTTAATATAACAAACACACTAGTTATTATAACAAACACCAAACACACTAGTTAATGTAACAAACACACTAGTTATTATAACAAACACCAAACACACTAGTTATTATAACAAACACCAAACACACTAGTTATTATAACAAACACCAAACACACTAGTTATTATAACAAACACCAAACACACTAGTTAATATAACAAACACACTAGTTATTATAACAAACACCAAACATACTAGTTAATATAACAAACACCAAACACACTAGTTATTATAACAAACACACTAGTTATTATAACAAACACCAAACACACTAGTTAATATAACAAACACACTAGTTATTATAACAAACACCAAACATACTAGTTAATATAACAAACACCAAACACACTAGTTATTATAACAAACACACTA
>NC_068294.1:44460376-44505376 GCF_025860055.1 Xyrauchen texanus
CTCATGGTCGCTATAATGTGGTTCTCGCTCTCGGTGGGGCGTGTGATGAGTTGTGCGTGGATGCCGCAGAGAATAGCGTGAAGCCTCCACACGCGCTACGTCTCCACGGTAACGCACTCAACAAGTCACGTGATCAGATGCGCGGATTGACGATCTCAGACACGGAGGCAACTGAGATTCACTACGCCACCACTGGGACTTCGAGCGCATTGGGAATTGGGTGTTACAAACTGGGGAGAAAAAATGAAAAATACAATGTCTCCAAAATTGAATCACACTTATAATTTGCAAGATTTGATTCATGCCTCTTGTAATCCCATATAAGCGCTATACAGATATAAATGCATAAATACATCATATTAACCTCAGACGTCCTGCCATTTACACAAGAGTTCTGCGGTGCAGATGATGGGATTTCGGTCACACGTTTAGTCATGCTGTCATGAAACTTTTGCACATGTGAAGTGTTTTCACACCGGATCAAAGATTTAATCACTGAGTATTGACTGAGAGAACAGACTTGCTACTAAATGGGTTGTGATGTGTAATATACAGTAGGGAGATATTAGGCCTAATCTGTGAATTAACAATGTGTGTGTAACATGAACTCAGACACATATAGACCAACACAGCCTGATGCACAAAGAACAAAAACACCTGTACGGTCCAGAAATGAGACATGTATCAGGTGTTTCATGTATCAGGTGTTTCATGTATCAGGTGTTTCATGTATCAAGTGTTTCATTTATCAGGTGTTTCATGTATCAGGTGTTTCACGTATCAGGTGTTTCACGTATCAAGTGTTTCATGTATCAGGTGTTTCATGTATCAGGTGTTTCACGTATCAAGTGTTTCACGTATCAGGTGTTTCACGTATCAGGTGTTTCACGTATCAGGTGTTTCACGTATCAGGTGTTTCACGTATCAGGTGTTTCACGTATCAAGTGTTTCACGTATCAGGTGTTTCACGTATCAGGTGTTTCATGTATCAAGTGTTTCATGTATCAAGTGTTTCATGTATCAGGTGTTTCATGTATCAAGTGTTTCATGTATCAAGTGTTTCATGTATCAGGTGTTTCATGTATCAAGTGTTTCATGTATCAAGTGTTTCATGTATCAGGTGTTTCATGTATCAGGTGTTTCATGTATCAAGTGTTTCATGTATCAGGTGTTTCATGTATCAGGTGTTTCATGTATCAAGTGTTTCATGTATCAGGTGTTTCATGTATCAGGTGTTTCATGTATCAAGTGTTTCATGTATCAGGTGTTTCATGTATCAGGTGTTTCATGTATCAGGTGTTTCATGTATCAAGTGTTTCATGTATCAGGTGTTTCATGTATCAGGTGTTTCATGTATCAAGTGTTTCATGTATCAGGTGTTTCATGTATCAAGTGTTTCATGTATCAGGTGTTTCATGTATCAGGTGTTTCATGTATCAGGTGTTTCACGTATCAGGTGTTTCACGTATCAGGTGTTTCACGTATCAGGTGTTTCATGTATCAGGTGTTTCACGTATCAGGTGTTTCACGTATCAGGTGTTTCATGTATCAAGTGTTTCATGTATCAAGTGTTTCATGTATCAGGTGTTTCATGTATCAGGTGTTTCACGTATCAGGTGTTTCATGTATCAAGTGTTTCATGTATCAAGTGTTTCATGTATCAGGTGTTTCATGTATCAGGTGTTTCATGTATCAGGTGTTTCATGTATCAAGTGTTTCATGTATCAGGTGTTTCATGTATCAGGTGTTTCATGTATCAAGTGTTTCATGTATCAAGTGTTTCATGTATCAAGTGTTTCATGTATCAGGTGTTTCATGTATCAAGTGTTTCATGTATCAAGTGTTTCATGTATCAGGTGTTTCATGTATCAAGTGTTTCATGTATCAGGTGTTTCATGTATCAGGTGTTTCATGTATCAAGTGTTTCATGTATCAGGTGTTTCATGTATCAGGTGTTTCATGTATCAGGTGTTTCATGTATCAGGTGTTTCATGAACAGCTCTGATAATAATAACAGCCCGATAGTCACAGTGATCTTGCTTCTGTTTATATCATACGCCATTAACATGTCCAATTAATGTGTGTGTGTTTGTGTTTGTGGGTGCGTGTGTGTGTGTGAGAGAGAGTGTGTGTGTGTGTGTGTGTGTGTGAGTGTTTGTGTGTGTGCGTGTGTGTGTGTGAGTGTTTGTGTGTGAGTGTTTGTGTGAGAGAGTTTTTGTGTGTGTGGGGGGGGGTGCTGCAGTGTTTGTAATTACTGTACTGTTGCGGAAGTGTGTGTTCATTCATGCCGGTGTGTTCTACATCTAAAGCTGGTTTTGGTTGCGGTTTTGCATTGAGGCTGGAATGAAGGCTTTGCAACGTCATTGTGGTTTGTTGTTGGTTTCTTCTATAATTTACATGAATGTCATATAAAACCATCAAGCCGAGAGCAAAAGTCTCCATTCTGTCATGGATTACAGCCGCTGTGATGTGGTCAGCGCTCTGGTCAATCCACGCCACATCGAGTGTTGGACACTCCCACTGAACTTCATCTGAACACAGATGCTCTAAAACAAGATTGATGTTCAAGAAACACTTGTTGGAGAAGATACTTGTAAAACTGCAGCTTCCCAAGCAACAATATTAAAGTATTACGTTAAGAAGTTAAAAACTGCTCTATTAAAAAAGTAGTTAGCTGCATTACAATCTACTAACAACAATGAGCAAACTATATTAAAGCCATTTAAAGAAGAAAATAATGTTAACCCTTGTGAAATCTTTGGGACATTTTTGTCTTTTTCATTCATTTTGGCTGTTTGCCAACTGCATCAATTTTGCCAAAGGTGTGTAATTTTTGGGGAATTTTGATATTTCAATCTCAGTTCCTATAACACATCTAAAATACATCTATAATACATCTATAACACATCTATAACACATCTATAACACATCCATAAAACATATAACACATCTATAACACATCTATAACACATCTAAAAATACATCTAACACACCTATAACACATCTATAACACATCTATAACACATCTATAACACATCTATAACACATCTATAACATATCTAGAAAATACATATATAACACATCTATAACACATCTATAAAACATATATAACACATCTATAACATATCTATAACACATCTAAACGTCCCCATTGAAACCATTAAAACTGCAATATTTGATCCGTGTCATTAAAGCATAAAATCATGAATTATATTATATTATTCTTTCATTCCTGGTCCCTTGCTTCAACATTTACATTTTTTATATTTTCCACCAGATGGCGCCATTTCACTCTTTTTTATCCTATGGAGCAAATACAAGCTTTTCCCCTATTCACTGTTTACTGTATTATAGAGACCTGCAGGAAAACTGAATACATGATGCAGATACAAGTGTGTGTGTGTGTGTGTGTGAGTGTTGGTATGGATGTCAGAGTGTGTTTTGTATGTGTGTATTGAGAAATGTGTGTGTGTGTGTGTGTGTGTGTGTGTGTGTGTGTGTGTGTGTGTGTGTGTGTGTGCGTATATAAAAACAACAGTGGCATTATTACATTTACATTTATGCATTTGGCAGACACTTTTATCCAAAGCGACTTACAGTGCACTTTTTACAGGGACAATCCCCCCGGAGCAACCTGGAGTTAAGTGTCTTACTCAAGGACACAATGGTGGTGACTGTGGGGATCAAACCAGCAACCTTCTGAGTACCAATGTATTATACAGTGCACTTATTACAGGGACAATCCCCCCGGAGCAACCTGGAGTTAAGTGTCTTACTCAAGGACACAATGGTGGTGACTGTGGGGATTGAACCAGTGACCTTCTGATTACTAGTTATGTGCTTTAGCCCACTATGCCACCACCACTCAATAAGTAAACATTATATAAAAAAATGTGCATTTAAAGGGTTAAAATCCTGAAAATTTATGAATATTTGGTAGTTATGATCAGGACTAATGTTAGTTAAAAAAACGTCAATGAAAGTGGAAAATAATATTAATATATAATATTTTAGAGTAGATTTTTGACACAGACATTTTGTGTTTTTTTTTGTTTTTTTAAATCCGATACAGCAAAAAAAAATAAATAGTGCATCAAAATCATTGTTGTTGCTAATCATTGACAAATCCCAGACCGTGATAATCCCTCCAAAAAAATCCCCTTAGAATTTAGTTTAATTTAAATAAAGTGTTCATGCTTCCTAAAAGTTTGAAGTCGTGTCAACTTAAGAGGGAATGTTGTTTAAACAAATCATAAAGTTGACTAAAATCATCTTAATGTCTTTTTAAGAACCCGTAACTTTCATAGCTCTTAATTTAAACTGAACATTGAACTTCAATCACTTTGATCATATTTAAAGGAATATTCCGGTACACGTGAAGCTCAGTCCACAGCTTTTGTGGCATAATATTGATCAACACTACAAAAAAATAAATAATGTCGACTCGTCCCTCCTTTTCTTTAAAAAAGCACAAATATGTGTGAAAGTGAAACACTTACAATGGAAGTCAATGGGTCAATGAAAAAAAACGACATGATTTAAAAAAATGACAGCTCAAATAATACACAAGTTTTAACATGAGAATTAATGTAAGTGCTTTAATAAAATAATAAGCGTCACATTTCTGCCTTAAAAATTGGCCCCATTGACTTTCATTGTAAGAGTCTCACTGGAACCTCAATATTGCAATATAACACTTAACATGCAAATCACAGTGATGGTGACGATGCATCATTTTTATGCATTGAAATTTGCACAATATGCATAATATTTAATTCAAGCTGCAATGCATGCTGGGAATCCGAATATGTGAGCGTGATGTATGTCATTGTGTATTGCCCTGTGATGGACTGGCCATCTGTCCAGTGTTTCCCTGCCTCCACTAGATGGCAGCAATCACTGGAAAAATAAAATCACCCTCCATCACAACACACAGATGTCAACTGTAGGGGCGCTCTAACACATTATACCCCTCACAGATGTGAACTGTAGGGGGCTCTAACACATTATACCCCTCACAGATGTGAACTGTAGGGGCTGCTAACACATTATACCCCTCACAGATGTGAACTGTAGGGGCTCTAACACATTATACCCCTCACAGATGTGAACTGTAGGGGGCTCTAACACATTATACCCCTCACAGATGTGAACTGTAGGGGGCCTCTAACACATTATACCCCTCACAGATGTGAACTGTAGGGGGCGCCTAACACATTATACCCCTCACAGATGTGAACTGTAGGGGCGCTCTAACACATTATACCCCTCACAGATGTGAACTGTAGGGCGCTCTAACACATTTTACCCCTCACAGATGTGAACTGTAGGGGCTCTAACACATTATACCCCTCACAGATGTGAACTGTAGGGGGCTCTAACACATTATACCCCTCACAGATGTGAACTGTAGGGGGCTCTAACACATTATACCCCTCACAGATGTGAACTGTAGGGGGCTCTAACACATTATACTCCTCACAGATGTGAACTGTAGGGGGCTCTAACACATTATACCCCTCACAGATGTGAACTGTAGGGAGCTCTAACACATTATACCCCTCACAGATGTGAACTGTAGGGGCTCTAACACATTATACCCCTCACAGATGTGAACTGTAGGGGGCGCTCTAACACATTTTACCCCTCACAGATGTGAACTGTAGGGGGCTCTAACACATTTTACCCCTCACAGATGTGAACTGTAGGGAGCTCTAACACATTTTACCCCTCACAGATGTGAACTGTAGGGGGCTCTAACACATTTTACCCCTCACAGATGTGAACTGTAGGGGGCTCTAACACATTTTACCCCTCACAGATGTGAACTGTAGGGGCTCTAACACATTTTACCCCTCACAGATGTGAACTGTAGGTGGCACTCTAACACATTATATCCCTCACAGATGTGCTCAGTCCATAGACATTCAGTCTAATGTTCAGTTCAACAACACCCTCATTATTTCATCCAATATCTCGGCCTCTGAGTGGACTACAAGCTAAATCTAGGTGTCAATAGAAAGCTGAGATCCTCCCTTTGCAATGATATTTAACACTGTAACATCAATAGTTGAAGACATATTTTTTTCTGATGAATTGTTTGGCATGCTTTTCCTGCTGGACCGCATATTTTGCATAAGATACAATACTGGATTATTCACATAAGCAAATTCACAGACAAGTGAAAATGGCAAATATTTTAGAAGACTTCTTAAGGTAAAAGCAGATATAAAGTGTTTGGCTATTTGTGGCTTACAGAAGCAGTTATCGGAGCATAAATGAGATGTTTGTGTTTGATGACTTAAAGAAATCATATTTCACTTTGTGATTGTTTTGAAAATCTTTTAAACTGTGGTATGAGTGCAACAAAATATACAGTCACATTCCTAAGAGTGAGAGCTTTCATTTGATATATGACTTGTCCATTTGTGTGCTATGTGAAAGACTTTTATTTTCTTAAATATATTTCTACCCCATTACCTCTAGGGGGCGCTAATTTTCATCTCGAATGTTTTCAGGTCTTATTTTGATATTTTAAGTAACATAAATGCAGAAGTGATGGGTATCTCTGAAAAGTACAGATTGTAAGCTTTCAAATGAGACCTCACATGCCTGACTTTACTGTTATAAGCGTAATCTGTTTTCACGATATAGCGCCCCCTTTAGACCCACCAGCGGATCGGTAGAGTTTAAGGGGTTACAGCGGTCACACTACACTCCATTCACTCCCATTAAACGCATCCAAATGCGAGAGACTGGAAACTCGTGAAAGCTTTTGCAAAGAAGTTTTGTGTTACGCTGCAGACGAAAGTTCAAGTTTGGTTATCTCTGACCAGAGGACCTGAAGGAAACCCACGTGAACAGCATGCAAACTCCATACAGCAAGGCCCAGTTGAGCCGGGACTTGAACCCGGGACCTTCTTGCCATGCTACCCACTTTCCTAAAATTCCTCTGGAGAAATATAAATAGACACAAATGAGTCAGTAAGAGTATAAAGCAAATGGGTAGCATAGCTCAGATCATTTGTTCTTGGGAGAATCTGATGAGAGATGTTTGAGTTTATCCGGAGATCTCTGACTTTTGATTGCAGACTTTTGGTATCTTGGCAAAGCAGCTGGAATAAGTCACAGTGGGTGAGGGAGTCTGGTCATTGGCCCAACAGGGACAGAGACAGACAGTCAGCGAGAGAGGGAGAGACAGACCAGTCCAGCTGTAAACACCACAGACAGCACCCATAAAACATCATCCTCATCCTGGACCGCTCCTGTTCTGTGAAGTCTTTCCACTTTGAGCTCGAGGAGTGTCTGTGGCTTCTCGTTTGATATGAGATCTGGAGTACTAGAGCAGCTTGAAGAGTTTATCTGAGTTTAATGAGACGCCGTGGCTCTGCGGAGCACCGGAAGGAGACGGGAGAGGAGGGGGAGGAGGCGCAGAGGGGCCGCAGAGGGGCTCAGATGCTGCTCAGGGGGGCAGAGAAGGAGAAAACGAAAGAGAGAGAAGGAGAGATGGCCACGGGAGCAATCACAACTCTCCCGGCCAACCCTGACGACGGGGCCAGCGGAGGATTTCCTTCAGGGAATTTCAAGGAACCAAAACGTTTGTACTGCAAAAACGGTGGCTACTTCCTGCGGATAAACTCGGATGGCAGGGTGGACGGCATTCGTGAGAAAAGCGACCCTCACAGTGAGTGGACTTGTTCCGTTACTTTTCCATGGAAAAAACAGGAGAGAGGGAATGATCTAGAGCAAAGAGAGAGAGAGAGAGAACACAAAGTCTCTTTATACTGTTGTTGTGGAGCAAGAGCCTTAATGATGTCACATTTCCATAAAATAACACAGTTGTTGTTTATGTTTGTAATGTCAGAAAGTGTCTCTACATTCATTAGAATAGAAAGTTCAAAGTCCCACTTTATATCAGGTGTAACTACAACACGGCTACAGTTTAGGAGCAGGGTTGGGGTTAGGGTTCAGGGTTAGGTGTAACTACAGATGTAACTAAATACAGGTACTTTAAATGTAACTACAATGCAACAACATGTATGTACATAATAAGTACATTTGTATCAAATACTGAAGTACATAACTTTTATATAAACAAAAATTATAATTGTGGGCAGGGTTGGGAAAGTTACTTTTAAAATGTTGTACACTACAGATTACAGATTACATACTGTAAAATGTAATTTGTAACGTATTCTGTTAGATTACTGAAGGTCGGTAATGTAATCTATATACTTTGGATTACTTAAGCACTGGCAGATTTCTTTTCCACTTGTTTTGATTATGTAAACAAGTTAATAACAAGTGAAAAAAATCAAATATATACACTTATATTAAAAAATACGCTCTCTGAAAAAGGCCTACATATTTTATACAATGTAACTTCTGAAACGAGATAAAGCCAATTGGTCTTTTTTAAGGAATTGTAGCTATTTTTACAGAAAAACAATATAAAAAAGGATAATCAAGAATAAGATCTTTGTATGATGTTATGTAGATTTTCTTGATACGATTGTGCCTGGTAATTAGGGATGGGACGATATGTTATCTCACGATTCGGTTTGATATATGAGGTTCAAGATTCGATATAATAACACTTAAATGACAAAATATTACAGAAAATGTTATGCAGAACAACCAACAGAAACGGTCCTGAAAAAAGTACGTGAAAGTGTATATTCATTTTTTTATAATTTCTTTCAGCATCATTATTATAATAAAAATTTAACTTTGTAAAAATAATAATTAAAAAAATTAATAAAATAAATAAATAAAATTATATATATATATATATATATATATATATATATATATATATATATATATATATTATAATGATATTTAATATAACATTGATTTTACATGAATTTGTATAAGAAACTCTAAAAAGGTTACTGTCACTTTAAGAGTTCAACTGAGCGGCTCACAGTGTCCCGGTTCAGCTGAACATCAATGAGAATCGGTTCCTTTAGTGCACCCATGCTGCATGAGAATAAAATTAATAATTATTTTTACTTTATTTTCTAACTGTAAAGAACAGAAAGGGTATTAAGACGCCTCATCTATGATGGACACACATTACACGGAGGCAACGATCTTATTTAAGCTCAAGCACTTTTCATCAAAACAAGGTGATGTTCCAGGTATTCCAGCACTTATATTTCTAAAAGCACTTTAAGGATCTTGTGTGAACCCTGTAAACAGTGTAGATAAAAACTCAAAAGAGGTTTTGATGTTTGACGGGTTGTTTCATTTATGATCACATGGACAGAAAACAATGGCGGTAATTTTGAAATATCGAGATATGCCACGATATGGTTCGAATTTATTTTTGGTTCATGATATATCAAAATTCAATATATTGTGCCATCTCTGGTTAGCAAAGCAATTGCTCATTGAATAAATTAATATGTAGATATTTTTTGATAGCGCTGCCATGATAAGCTTATATGACCAGCCAAATATTGCACACTTTATATCAATAATCACCAGAAATAGACGCTTTCAGTTGCAAATTATGAATGAATCATGGTAGCAAATAGTCCATTTTTACAATTAAATCAATAACTGAGAACGTTTGTTTTTGCGTGATCTATGCCGCTAGGTCTCCGCTCAACATTACACACATATTTCTGAGTGCATCCTTAAGAGAGTAAAGCTAGAAACATACTTCATGCAAGAGCGAGGTGAAACTTCAGTACTCTAGGGGGCGATAGAGTTTCTTTCAATTGTCTTTGCCATTAAAACAAATCTGTATAAATCTGTTATCTTGTGTGGTCATGTAAACACATAGACCACATTTAAACAGGTTTTTGAAGAGAGTGCAAATGTGTGGAACACACCGGATAATAAACGTCATGGGATGGCACCAAACAACAAGTCAACAAAGCGGAAAGTATTCAGCATTTCTGGGAGTACTGTGGGAAAAGTACATGCACTATAAACTATATCCATTTACATAAAATATGGACTGTTCCTCACGTCCACGTATGTGCTGGTACACTGGGGGAATCCCAGAGTTTTAAGTAAGAGGGAAACCCCGCTATCGCAGTGCAATTTTTAACTATATTAAATATTAATGTGAAGGTGAAACCTAAAACGGAACCATTAGTAACACTTTTCAAACACCTTCAAAATGTAACAAATATTACAAACACCCATTTCCAAACATACAAAGACTTTTTGCATAATCGTGACAGAGATACTCGGAAATGAGCTAATGTTTATATTAGCTGGCCATCTGTACCTCTCAGCAACGTTTTTCAGTTTCCATCTTCCTTTTCAGTTCTGCGTCCCAGAACGCATTCCCCGCCTGACCATTTTTGTCACGTGACAGTCAGAGCAACATCGGTAGCGAGCGGGTGAGCGGCAGCTATGAAGGCACTGCTTGATCAAATAATCTAAAATAATAAATAAATAAAAATGCATATTTGAACCTGTTTAAATTGCTAAGAAAAAGTCAAATAAAACACATCCTTTCACGATTGTTTAAAATTGTGCTTTTGGGGATTTGTGAGGTATTATAAGAGATTTAAAGAGTATAATTTTGGCGCTCCCCTTCATGCGTCGCCCCTATGCGTTGCATACATTGCATACCCCATTTTTGCGCCTACCAGTCAGCTGATAGATAGCTGTGCAATGTGTTTAAACCTCACACTTCCTCAAGAGGTGCTCTAGCAACTGATGCTAGGGGCTGTAGCATTTAGCCTCCTTGTTAGAGCACCCGCCTCCCTTGCTGGAGATGCCAGTTCAAGTCCCGTTTGGAACAGGGCAACCAGGGCCAGTTAAAATGGTGCCATGACCCGGATGGGACTGAGGTTTAGGGGGATGAGTGTAATGGTGGTCAGCTGATAGATAACTGTGCAATGTGTATAAACCTCACTCTCCTGACCTCAAGAGGTGCACTAGCGACTGATGCTAGAGACTGTAGCATTTAGCCTCCTTGTTAGCGCACCCGCCTCCCTTGCTGGAGATGCCAGTTCGAGTCCTGTTTGGAGCGGGGCAACCAGGGCCAGTTAAAATGGTGCCGTGACCCGGATGGGACTGAGGTTTAGGGGGTGAGTGTAACAGGAGTCAGCTGGTAGATAGCTGTGCATTGTATAAACCTCACACTTCCTTCAAGAGGTGCTTTAGCAACTGATGCTAGAGGCTGTAGCATTTAGCCTCCTTGTTAGCGCACCCGCCTCCCACGCCAGTTTGAGTCCCATTTGGAGCTGGGCGACCAGGGCTGGTTCCACATACTCCTCAACAAATGTAGAGTTGCACCCCTGGGTGTACATGTAAACATAGTTACTGTATTTCCATTGAAATGACGGACATTTTTACAGTATATTATAGTCACGTTACTGAAAAAACAAGTTATTAGCATGCTAATTGTAGTCAGTTGGGCGATCTGTTGTTGATCCAGAAGAATCACACAGTTCTTCTGATGTCTGGACTCTCATTTGAAGAATGTTTCATGCGTTTATCATCCTGACCAAAGACAAACAAACAACAACATCATCATTTCCTGCCAAAACCACAAATGTGTTTGTAAGCTGTGAGGAAATCAGAGAACACGTTTAGCTGTGAAAACGTGTAATAGTTTGAGTTTTTTTTGCATTTGCGTTTTCTTGCAGTTCGACTGCAGCTGCAGGCGACAGCCGTTGGTGAGGTGGTGATCAAAGGCGTCCGCGCAAACCGTTACCTCGCCATGAACGCAGACGGACGACTGTTTGGAACGGTGAGACCCTCCATAATGAGTTTTCACATTCATAAAGATTCCTCTGGAGTCTCCTGAGGATCACATGGTTTAGAAATATGTCATAGTTGGGGAATTTGTATTTACAGTCGTGAAGAGTTTCAGGTGTTTTTGTGGCACTGTGGTTTTTGAGGGCTCGACCACACGGGCTTTAACATGTTTCTTAAAACTGTTATGAATAAACTGCTGACCACAAGCACATGAAGGCTGGTTTACAGCACTCTAGATGGATTGATTTAGCTTCTTGCGATGAAACACAAGGTCGAGTTCCCCCCCGTTTAAAGCCAACAAGTTTTAATTTAGGACAGGGCAAAGACCAGTTCAACACACAGTTCATTAAGGCTGTGTAGAGTGTCTGTATTCCTGGCATCATGCTGAAACAATCCTCACATTGATGACGAAGGTGTTTCACAACACTGAACAAACATTTCCTCCAGCGCTCCTTGTTCAACCCTCATGAGAACGAAACACTGGAATCTCTCACTTAACCCTTAAACAGGCAGGAGTGGAGCATGACCGGCAAAAAGCAAATCAGTCATGTCATGTTAGTTTTTAAATCATTTGGAATCAAGTAAAACACATTTTTGATATATTTTGGATTAATATCTCCCAGGATATGTTGCCCTATTAATGCACAAACGTCAAAGACATCAATATTTCTGTTTTATTTGATACAAATAATTATGAGTTTCTCAATTCCCCTAAAATTTTAAGACATGTCATACATGTGTGTGTCTGTGTGTTTGAGTGTGTGTGTGTGTGTGAGAGAGAGTGTGTGAGTGTGTGTGTGTGTGTGTGAGTGTGTGTGTGTGTGTGAGAGAGAGTGTGAGTGTGTGTGAGTGAGAGTGTGTGTGTGTGAGTGAGAGTGTGTGAGTGTGTGTGTGTGTGTGTGTGTTTGTGTGTGTGAGTGTGTGTTTGTGTGTGTGAGTGTATGTGTGTGTGAGTGTATGTTTGTGTGTGTGAGTGTGTTTGTGTGTGTGGGTGTGTTTGTGTGTGTGAGTGTATGTTTGTGTGAGTGTGTTTGTGTGTGTGAGTGTGTTTGTGTGTGTGAGTGTGTGTTTGTGTGTGTGTGTGTGAGTGTATGTTTGTGTGAGTGTGTTTGTGTGTGTGAGTGTGTTTGTGTGTGTGAGTGTGTGTTTGTGTGAGTGTGTTTGTGTGTGTGAGTGTGTGTTTGTGTGTGTGTGTGTGAGTGTATGTTTGTGTGAGTGTGTTTGTGTGTGTGAGTGTGTGTTTGTGTGAGTGTGTTTGTGTGTGTGAGTGTGTGTTTGTGTGTGTGAGTGTATGTTTGTGTGAGTGTGTTTGTGTGTGTGAGTGTGTTTGTGTGTGTGAGTGTGTGTTTGTGTGAGTGTGTTTGTGTGTGTGAGTGTGTGTTTGTGTGAGTGTGTTTGTGTGTGTGAGTGTGTGTTTGTGTGTGTGAGTGTGTGTTTGTGTGAGTGTGTTTGTGTGTGTGTGTGAGTGTGTGTTTGTGTGAGTGTGTTTGTGTGTGTGAGTGTGTTTGTGTGTGTGAGTGTGTGTTTGTGTGTGTGTGTGTGAGTGTATGTTTGTGTGAGTGTGTTTGTGTGTGTGAGTGTGTTTGTGTGTGTGAGTGTGTGTGTGTGTGTGAGTGTGTTTGTGTGTGTGAGTGTGTGTTTGTGTGAGTGTGTTTGTGTGTGTGAGTGTGTGTTGTGTGTGTGAGTGTGTGTATGTGTAGTGTGTGTGTGTAGTGTATGTGTGTGTGAGTGTATGTTTGTGTGTGTGAGTGTGTGTTTGTGTGTGTGAGTGTGTGTGTGTAGTGTGTGTGTGTGTGTGTGTGTGTGAGTGTGTTTGTGTGTGTGAGTGTGTGTGTGTGATGTTGTGTGTGAGTGTATGTTTGTGTGTAGTGTGTGTGTGTGTGTGTGTGTGGTGTGTGTGTGTGTGTGAGTGTGGTTTGTGTGTGTGAGTGTGTGTTTGTGTGTGTGAGTGTATGTTTGTGTGTGTGTGTGTGTGAGTGTGTGTTTGTGTGAGTGTGTGAGTGTGTGTTTGTGGTGGAGTGTGTTTGTGTGTGTGTGTGTGTATGTGTTGTGTGAGTGTGGTTTGTGTGAGTGTGTGTGTGAGTGTATGTTTGTGTGAGTGTTTGTGTGTGTGTGAGTGTATGTTTGTGTGAGTGTGTTTGTGTGTGTGGGAGTGTGTGTGTGTGTGTGTGTGTGTGTGAGTGAGTGTGTGTGTGTGTGAGAGTTTGTAGAGTGTGTGTGTGTGTGTGAGTAATAAAACAGAAACGTTTATCTTCATGTTTGCATGTTTGACGTGTGTAATTGTAATAAATGTGTAATATTGTGGATTAACTCTTTCATCCCTTCATCTGGTCAGTCTGATTTAACGATCATGTGACCCACATACTCAAAACAGATTCAACTATGATACATGACAACCAGATAAATCTGTTTGAGAATGTTCAGAAAGTTCAAATGTAACAATATAACAGAAGTCTTCAACTGAAAGAAACAGAAGACATGCGGGTGATTAAAGTGAGACGTCACGTCTGATTACAGAAGTCAAATATCTTTCCAACACATTTGATATTGTCTTTAAAATGAAGAACATTACAAAGATGTGTCTGGCGAGCTCTCCCGACAGTTCCCAGATCTGATTAAAAACACTGGACTGCTGCTCATCCATTTCCCTGATATCATTTATTGGGAATGTTGACGTGCTGGGCTGCCAGTGACATTCATGCAGATGAAAATCTGGGATTTAAACCTGGAAATAAAAGTCAAGTCTAAGAAAAATGATGTATAAAGAATGGAAGATTCTGGACTCCTTCAAGGTCACGACTCTATGGGTTTCCATGCACACAGTTTAAGGGGATTTTTGGGATACCGTTATAAAAACGCTGCATGGAAACACCAAAGCGTGAATAAATGTGCATATAAAACTAGCTTGAGCTGATTGAATGTTTTATTAATTTATAAAACAATTTAACAATATGCTTAAATTATAATGGAAACACAAATACTGAATATATTATACAAATAGAATTTATATTGGATTACAGATGTGCATCAAAACAGTCCTGCCATGTGACTTAGAAATAGACCGATATATCTGTTTTACCGATTAATCGGTGCCGATAGTCGTTTTATGGTAACATCGGTTTTCGTTAAAATCTGTCTATAATTTATTAAGCATTTCAAAATAAGAGTCTTTGGTGTGTTTTAGGCTAGTTCACACATAAAGCAAAGCGATTCTAGCTTGTAGTTCCACCTGTAGACTCCAGGGGGCAGTAAGTGAAACTCCAGCTGTACAGGCAACGAGCAGCTCACACAGAGAACAAACACACTCACACACAGCAGACAGCACAAGAGGAGAACACGTTCCTGTGTTTAAACAGCTTGATGGAGCACAAATACGCACATAAGGACTACAAGACGTGTTTTTCTAAATATTAAACTACGTTTAACTTGACACAGTGACCTAAAAACGGTATGTTTATGAAGTGACGCAACCAAGACGTTCTAAAATCGTCCGTCTGATGTAGGTTTGACACATCCTTAAACAAGCCCTTAGAGTACATTTTTGCTAGAACAATAAACAAAATAGCCATTGTGCCTTTTTTATTAACATTTTTAACCCTTGTGTGACCTTCGGGACATTTTTGTCTTTTTCATTTCTGTATTTACGATCATTTTGGCTGTTAATGCCAATGGCATACATTTAGCTAAAGGTGTGTATTTTTGGGGGAATTTTGATATTTCAATCTCAGTTCCTATAATACATCTATAACAAATCTATAATACATCTATAATACATCTATAACACACTGTGTACACAATATAGTTACACTCGGGACCTTCAGGACAAAATGTCCCCATTGAAACTCATTTAAACTGCAATATTTGATCCCAGTGCCATTAAAGTATAAAATCATTATTTATATGATATTTTTCTTGCAGAGCTCTGGCTTCAAAATTTACATGTTTAATATTTTCCACCAGATGGCGCCATTTGTCTCATGTTTATCCTGTGGAGCAAATACAAGCTTTTCTCCTATTCACTGTTTACTGTATTATAGAGACCTGCAGGACAACTGAATACATGATGCAGATACAAGTGTGTGTGTGTGTTGGTATGGATGTCAGAGTGTGTGTGAGTGTGTGTGTTGGTATGGATGTCAGAGTGTGTGTGTGTGTGTGTTGGTATGGATGTCAGAGTGTGTGTGAGTGTGTGTGTTGGTATGGATGTCAGAGTGTGTGTGAGTGTGTGTGTTGGTATGGATGTCAGAGTGTGTGTGAGTGTGTGTGTTGGTATGGATGTCAGAGTGTGTGTGTGTGTGTTGTATGGATGTCAGAGTGTGTGTGTGTGTGTTGGTATGGATGTCAGAGTGTGTGTGTGTGTGTGCGTTGGTATGGATGTCAGAGTGTGTGTGTGTGTTGTATGGATGTCAGAGTGTGTGTGTGTGTGTTGGTATGGATGTCAGAGTGTGTGTGTGTGTGTGTGGTATGGATGTCAGAGTGTGTGTGTGTGTGTGTGTTGGTATGGATGTCAGAGTGTGTGTGTGTGTGTGCGTTGGTATGGATGTCAGAGTGTGTGTGTGTGTGTGTGTGTTGGTATGGATGTCAGAGTGTGTGTGTGTGTGTTGGTATGGATGTCAGAGTGTGTGTGTGTGTGTTGGTATGGATGTCAGAGTGTGTGTGTGTGTGTTGGTATGGATGTCAGAGTGTGTGTAGTGTGTGTGTTGGTATGGATGTCAGAGTGTGTGTGTGTGTGTGTTGGTATGGATGTCAGAGTGTGTGTGTGTGTGTTGGTATGGATGTCAGAGTGTGTGTGTGTGTGTGTTGGTATGGATGTCAGAGTGTGTGTGTGTGTGTGTTGGTATGGATGTCAGAGTGTGTGTGTGTGTGTGTTGGTATGGATGTCAGAGTGTGTGTGAGTGTGTGTGTTGGTATGGATGTCAGAGTGTGTGTGAGTGTGTGTGTTGGTATGGATGTCAGAGTGTGTGTGTGTGTGTGTTGGTATGGATGTCAGAGTGTGTGTGTGTGTTGGTATGGATGTCAGAGTGTGTGTGTGTTGGTATGGATGTCAGAGTGTGTGTGAGTGTGTGTGTTGGTATGGATGTCAGAGTGTGTGTGTGTGTTGGTATGGATGTCAGAGTGTGTGTGTGTGTTGGTATGGATGTCAGAGTGTGTGTGTGTGTTGGTATGGATGTCAGAGTGTGTGTGAGTGTGTGTGTGCTGGTATGGATGTCAGAGTGTGTGTGTGTGTTGGTATGGATGTCAGAGTGTGTGTGTGTGTGTGTGTGTTGGTATGGATGTCAGAGTGTGTGTGTGTGTGTGTGTGTTGGTATGGATGTCAGAGTGTGTGTGTGTGTGTGTGTGTTGGTATGGATGTCAGAGTGTGTGTGTGTGTGTGTGTGCGTTGGTATGGATGTCAGAGTGTGTGTGAGTGTGTGTGTTGGTATGGATGTCAGAGTGTGTGTGAGTGTGTGTGTTGGTATGGATGTCAGAGTGTGTGAGTGTGTGTGTTGGTATGGATGTCAGAGTGTGTGTGTGTGTTGGTATGGATGTCAGAGTGTGTGTGTGTTGGTATGGATGTCAGAGTGTGTGGTGTGTGTGTGTTGGTATGGATGTCAGAGTGTGTGTGTGTGTTGGTATGGATGTCAGAGTGTGTGTGTGTGTTGGTATGGATGTCAGAGTGTGTGTGTGTGTGTTGGTATGGATGTCAGAGTGTGTGTGAGTGTGTGTGTGCTGGTATGGATGTCAGAGTGTGTGTGTGTTGGTATGGATGTCAGAGTGTGTGTGTGTGTGTGTGCGTTGGTATGGATGTCAGAGTGTGTGTGTGTGTGTGTGTGTGTTGGTATGGATGTCAGAGTGTGTGTGTGTGTGTGTGTTGGTATGGATGTCAGAGTGTGTGTGTGTGTGTGTGTGTTGGTATGGATGTCAGAGTGTGTGTGTGTGTGTGTGTGTTGGTATGGATGTCAGAGTGTGTGTGTGTGTGTGTTGGTATGGATGTCAGAGTGTGTGTGTGTGTGTGTTGGTATGGATGTCAGAGTGTGTGTGAGTGTGTGTGTTGGTATGGATGTCAGAGTGTGTGTGAGTGTGTGTGTTGGTATGGATGTCAGAGTGTGTGTGAGTGTGTGTGTTGGTATGGATGTCAGAGTGTGTGTGAGTGTGTGTGTTGGTATGGATGTCAGAGTGTGTGTGAGTGTGTGTGTTGGTATGGATGTCAGAGTGTGTGTGTGTGTGTGTTGGTATGGATGTCAGAGTGTGTGTGGTGTGTGTGTTGGTATGGATGTCAGAGTGTGTGTGAGTGTGTGTGTTGGTATGGATGTCAGAGTGTGTGTGAGTGTGTGTGTTGGTATGGATGTCAGAGTGTGTGTGTGTGTTGGTATGGATGTCAGAGTGTGTGTGTGTTGGTATGGATGTCAGAGTGTGTGTGAGTGTGTGTGTTGGTATGGATGTCAGAGTGTGTGTGTGTGTTGGTATGGATGTCAGAGTGTGTGTGTGTGTTGGTATGGATGTCAGAGTGTGTGTGTGTGTTGGTATGGATGTCAGAGTGTGTGTGAGTGTGTGTGTGCTGGTATGGATGTCAGAGTGTGTGTGTGTTGGTATGGATGTCAGAGTGTGTGTGAGTGTGTGTGTGCTGGTATGGATGTCAGAGTGTGTGTGTGTGTTGGTATGGATGTCAGACTGTGTGTGTGTTGGTATGGATGTCAGAGTGTGTGTGAGTGTGTGTGTTGGTATGGATGTCAGAGTGTGTGTGAGTGTGTGTGTTGGTATGGATGTCAGAGTGTGTGTGAGTGTGTGTGTTGGTATGGATGTCAGAGTGTGTGTGAGTGTGTGTGTTGGTATGGATGTCAGAGTGTGTGTGTGTGTGTGTTGGTATGGATGTCAGAGTGTGTGTGTGTGTGTGTGGTATGGATGTCAGAGTGTGTGTGTGAGTGTGTGTGGTGGATGTCAGAGTGTGTGTGTGTGTGTGTGTGTGTTGGTATGGATGTCAGAGTGTGTGTGTGAGTGTGTGTGTTGGTATGGATGTCAGAGTGTGTGTGAGTGTGTGTGTTGGTATGGATGTCAGAGTGTGTGTGTGTGTGTGTGTGTTGGTATGGATGTCAGAGTGTGTGTGAGTGTGTGTGTTGGTATGGATGTCAGAGTGTCTGTGTGTGTGTTGGTATGGATGTCAGAGTGTGTGTGTTGGTATGGATGTCAGAGTGTGTGTGTGTGTGTGTGTGTGTTGGTATGGATGTCAGAGTGTGTGTGAGTGTATGTGTTGGTATGGATGTCAGAGTGTGTGTGTGTGTTGGTATGGATGTCAGAGTGTGTGTGTGTGTGTTGGTATGGATGTCAGAGTGTGTGTGTGTATGTGTTGGTATGGATGTCAGAGTGTGTGTGAGTGTGTGTGTGCTGGTATGGATGTCAGAGAGTGTGTGTGTGTGTTGGTATGGATGTCAGAGTGTGTGTGAGTGTGTGTGTTGGTATGGATGTCAGAGTGTGTGTGTGTGTTGGTATGGATGTCAGAGTGTGTGTGAGTGTGTGTGTTGGTATGGATGTCAGAGTGTCTGTGTGTGTGTTGGTATGGATGTCAGAGTGTGTGTGTGTGTTGGTATGGATGTCAGAGTGTGTGTGTTGGTATGGATGTCAGAGTGTGTGTGTGTGTGAGTGTGTGTTGGTATGGATGTCAGAGTGTGTGTGAGTGTGTGTGTTGGTATGGATGTCAGAGTGTGAGTGTGTGTGTTGGTATGGATGTCAGAGTGTGTGTGTGTGTGTTGTATGGATGTCAGAGTGTGTGTGTGTGTGTGTGGTATGGATGTCAGAGTGTGTGTGTGTGTGTGTGTTGGTATGGATGTCAGAGTGTGTGTGTGTGTGTTGGTATGGATGTCAGAGTGTGTGTGTGTGTGTTGGTATGGATGTCAGAGTGTGTGTGTGTGTGTGTTGGTATGGATGTCAGAGTGTGTGTGTGTTGGTATGGATGTCAGAGTGTGTGTGTGTGTGTTGGTATGGATGTCAGAGTGTGTGTGTGTGTGTGTTGGTATGGATGTCAGAGTGTGTGTGTGTGTGTTGGTATGGATGTCAGAGTGTGTGTGTGTTGGTATGGATGTCAGAGTGTGTGTGTGTGTGTTGGTATGGATGTCAGAGTGTGTGTGTGTTGGTATGGATGTCAGTGTGTGTGTGTGTGTGTGTGTGTTGGTATGGATGTCAGAGTGTGTGTGAGTGTGTGTGTTGGTATGGATGTCAGAGTGTGTGTGTGTGTGTGTTGGTATGGATGTCAGAGTGTGTGTGAGTGTGTGTGTTGGTATGGATGTCAGAGTGTGTGTGAGTGTGTGTGTTGGTATGGATGTCAGAGTGTGTGTGAGTGTGTGTGTTGGTATGGATGTCAGAGTGTGTGTGAGTGTGTGTGTTGGTATGGATGTCAGAGTGTGTGTGTGTGTGTGTTGGTATGGATGTCAGAGTGTGTGTGAGTGTGTGTGTTGGTATGGATGTCAGAGTGTGTGTGAGTGTGTGTGTTGGTATGGATGTCAGAGTGTGTGTGAGTGTGTGTGTTGGTATGGATGTCAGAGTGTGTGTGTGTGTGTGTGTTGGTATGGATGTCAGAGTGTGTGTGAGTGTGTGTGTTGGTATGGATGTCAGAGTGTGTGTGAGTGTGTGTGTTGGTATGGATGTCAGAGTGTGTGTGAGTGTGTGTGTTGGTATGGATGTCAGAGTGTGTGTGTGTGTTGGTATGGA
The DNA here is from genome assembly GCF_025860055.1 of Xyrauchen texanus. Lineage (NCBI taxonomy): Eukaryota > Metazoa > Chordata > Actinopteri > Cypriniformes > Catostomidae > Xyrauchen > Xyrauchen texanus. The sequence continues at coordinate 44,480,789 of NC_068294.1, forward strand.
TGTCAGAGTGTGTGTGTGTGTTGGTATGGATGTCAGAGTGTGTGTGAGTGTGTGTGTTGGTATGGATGTCAGAGTGTGTGTGTGTGTTGGTATGGATGTCAGAGTGTGTGTGTGTGTTGGTATGGATGTCAGAGTGTGTGTGTGTGTTGGTATGGATGTCAGAGTGTGTGTGAGTGTGTGTGTGCTGGTATGGATGTCAGAGTGTGTGTGTGTTGGTATGGATGTCAGAGTGTGTGTGAGTGTGTGTGTGCTGGTATGGATGTCAGAGTGTGTGTGTGTGTGTTGGTATGGATGTCAGAGCTGTGTGTGTGTTGGTATGGATGTCAGAGTGTGTGTGTGTGTGTGTTGGTATGGATGTCAGAGTGTGTGTGAGTGTGTGTGTTGGTATGGATGTCAGAGTGTGTGTGAGTGTGTGTGTTGGTATGGATGTCAGAGTGTGTGTGAGTGTGTGTGTTGGTATGGATGTCAGAGTGTGTGTGTGTGTGTTGGTATGGATGTCAGAGTGTGTGTGTGTGTGTTGGTATGGATGTCAGAGTGTGTGTGTGAGTGTGTGTGTTGGTATGGATGTCAGAGTGTGTGTGTGTGTGTGTGTGTTGGTATGGATGTCAGAGTGTGTGTGAGTGTGTGTGTTGGTATGGATGTCAGAGTGTGTGTGTGTGTGTGTTGGTATGGATGTCAGAGTGTGTGTGTGTGTGTGTGTTGGTATGGATGTCAGAGTGTGTGTGAGTGTGTGTGTTGGTATGGATGTCAGAGTGTCTGTGTGTGTGTTGGTATGGATGTCAGAGTGTGTGTGTTGGTATGGATGTCAGAGTGTGTGTGTGTGTGTGTTGGTATGGATGTCAGAGTGTGTGTGTGTTGGTATGGATGTCAGAGTGTGTGTGTGTGTTGGTATGGATGTCAGAGTGTGTGTGTGTGTTGGTATGGATGTCAGAGTGTGTGTGTGTATGTGTTGGTATGGATGTCAGAGTGTGTGTGAGTGTGTGTGTTGGTATGGATGTCAGAGTGTGTGTGTGTGTGTTGGTATGGATGTCAGAGTGTGTGTGTGTGTGTGTTGGTATGGATGTCAGAGTGTGTGTGTGTGTTGGTATGGATGTCAGAGTGTGTGAGTGTGTGTGTGGGTATGGATGTCAGAGTGTGTGTGTGTGTGTTGGTATGGATGTCAGAGTGTGTGTGTGTGTTGGTATGGATGTCAGAGTGTGTGTGTTGGTATGGATGTCAGAGTGTGTGTGTGTGTGAGTGTGTGTTGGTATGGATGTCAGAGTGTGTGTGAGTGTGTGTGTTGGTATGGATGTCAGAGTGTGAGTGTGTGTGTTGGTATGGATGTCAGAGTGTGTGTGTGTGTGTTGTATGGATGTCAGAGTGTGTGTGTGTGTGTTGGTATGGATGTCAGAGTGTGTGTGTGTGTGTGCGTTGGTATGGATGTCAGAGTGTGTGTGTGTGTTGTATGGATGTCAGAGTGTGTGTTGGTATGGATGTCAGAGTGTGTGTGTGTGTGCGTTGGTATGGATGTCAGAGTGTGTGTGTGTTGGTATGGATGTCAGAGTGTGTGTGTGTGTGTTGGTATGGATGTCAGAGTGTGTGTGTGTGTGTTGGTATGGATGTCAGAGTGTGTGTGTGTGTGTTGGTATGGATGTCAGAGTGTGTGTGTGTTGGTATGGATGTCAGAGTGTGTGTGTGTGTGTTGGTATGGATGTCAGAGTGTGTGTGTGTTGGTATGGATGTCAGTGTGTGTGTGTGTGTGTGTGTGCGTTGGTATGGATGTCAGAGTGTGTGTGTGTTGGTATGGATGTCAGAGTGTGTGTGTGTGTGTTGGTATGGATGTCAGAGTGTGTGTGTGTGTGTGTGTGTTGGTATGGATGTCAGAGTGTGTGTGTGTGTGTGTGGTATGGATGTCAGAGTGTGTGTGTGTGTTGGTATGGATGTCAGAGTGTGTGTGTGTGTGTTGGTATGGATGTCAGAGTGTGTGTGTGTTGGTATGGATGTCAGATGTGTGTGTGTGTGTGTGTGTGTGTGTGGTATGGATGTCAGAGTGTGTGTGTGTGTGTGGTGTGGATGTCAGAGTGTGTGTGTGTGTGTGTGTTGGTATGGATGTCAGAGTGTGTGTGTGATGTGTGTGTGTTGGTATGGATGTCAGAGTGTGTGTGTGTGTGTTGGTATGGATGTCAAGTGTGTGTGTGTGTGTGTGTTGGTATGGATGTCAGAGTGTGTGTGTGTGTTGGTATGGATGTCAGAGTGTGTGTGTGTGTGTGTGTTGGTATGGATGTCAGAGTGTGTGTGATGTGTGTGTGTTGGTATGGATGTCAGAGTGTGTGTGTGTGTGTTGGTATGGATGTCAGAGTGTGTGTGTTGTGTATGGATGTCAGAGTGTGTGTGATGTGTGTGTGTTGGTATGGATGTCAGAGTGTGTGTGTGTGTGTGTTGGTATGGATGTCAGAGTGTGTGAGTGTGTGTGTTGGTATGGATGTCAGAGTGTGTGTGAGTGTGTGTGCTGGTATGGATGTCAGAGTGTGTGTGTGTGTGTGTTGGTATGGATGTCAGAGTGTGTGTGAGTGTGTGTGTTGGTATGGATGTCAGAGTGTGTGTGTGTGTGTGTGTTGGTATGGATGTCAGAGTGTGTGTGAGTGTGTGTGTTGGTATGGATGTCAGAGTGTGTGTGAGTGTGTGTGTTGGTATGGATGTCAGAGTGTGTGTGAGTGTGTGTGTTGGTATGGATGTCAGAGTGTGTGTGAGTGTGTGTGTTGGTATGGATGTCAGAGTGTGTGTGTGTGTGTGTTGGTATGGATGTCAGAGTGTGTGTGAGTGTGTGTGTTGGTATGGATGTCAGAGTGTGTGTGAGTGTGTGTGTTGGTATGGATGTCAGAGTGTGTGTGAGTGTGTGTTGGTATGGATGTCAGAGTGTGTGTGAGTGTGTGTGTTGGTATGGATGTCAGAGTGTGTGTGAGTGTGTGTGTTGGTATGGATGTCAGAGTGTGTGTGTGTGTTGGTATGGATGTCAGAGTGTGTGTGTGTGTTGGTATGGATGTCAGAGTGTGTGTGAGTGTGTGTGTTGGTATGGATGTCAGAGTGTGTGTGTGTGTGTGTGGTATGGATGTCAGAGTGTGTGTGTGTGTGTGTTGGTATGGATGTCAGAGTGTGTGTAGTGTGTGTGTTGGTATGGATGTCAGAGTGTGTGTGTGTGTGTGTGCTGGTATGGATGTCAGAGTGTGTGTGTGTGTTGGTATGGATGTCAGAGTGTGTAGTGTGTGTGTTGGTATGGATGTCAGAGTGTGTGTGTGTGTGTTGGTATGGATGTCAGAGTGTGTGTGAGTGTGTGTGTTGGTATGGATGTCAGAGTGTGTGTGAGTGTGTGTGTTGGTATGGATGTCAGAGTGTGTGTGTGTGTGTTGGTATGGATGTCAGAGTGTGTGTGTGTGTGTTGGTATGGATGTCAGAGTGTGTGAGTGTGTGTGTTGGTATGGATGTCAGAGTGTGTGTGTGTGTGTGTGTGTTGGTATGGATGTCAGAGTGTGTGTGTGTGTGTGTGTTGGTATGGATGTCAGAGTGTGTGTGAGTGTGTGTGTTGGTATGGATGTCAGAGTGTGTGTGTGTGTGTGTGTTGGTATGGATGTCAGAGTGTGTGTGAGTGTGTGTGTTGGTATGGATGTCAGAGTGTGTGTGTGTGTGTGTTGGTATGGATGTCAGAGTGTGTGTGTGTGTTAGTATGGATGTCAGAGTGTGTGTGTTGGTATGGATGTCAGAGTGTGTGTGTGTGTGTGTGTTGGTATGGATGTCAGAGTGTGTGTGGTGTGTGTGTTGGTATGGATGTCAGAGTGTGTGTGTGTGTGTTGGTATGGATGTCAGAGTGTGTGTGTGTGTGTGTGTGTGGTATGGATGTCAGAGTGTGTGTGTGTGTGTGTTGGTATGGATGTCAGAGTGTGTGTGAGTGTGTGTGTAGCTGGTATGGATGTCAGAGTGTGTGTGTGTGTGTTGGTATGGATGTCAGAGTGTGTGTGTGAGTGTTGGTATGGATGTCAGAGTGTGTGTGTGTGTGTGTGTGTTGGTATGGATGTCAGAGTGTGTGTGAGTGTGTGTGTTGGTATGGATGTCAGAGTGTGTGTGTGTGTGTATGGTATGGATGTCAGAGTGTGTGTGAGGTGTGTGTGTTGGTATGGATGTCAGAGTGTGTGTGAGTGTGTGTTGGTATGGATGTCAGAGTGTGTGTGAGTGTGTGTGTTGGTATGGATGTCAGAGTGTGTGTGAGTGTGTGTGTTGGTATGGATGTCAGAGTGTGTGTGAGTGTGTGTGTTGGTATGGATGTCAGAGTGTGTGTGAGTGTGTGTGTTGGTATGGATGTCAGAGTGTGTGTGTGTGTGTGTTGGTATGGATGTCAGAGTGTGTGTGAGTGTGTATGTTGGTATGGATGTCAGAGTGTGTGTGTGTGTGTTGGTATGGATGTCAGAGTGTGTGTGTGTGTGTGTTGGTATGGATGTCAGAGTGTGTGTGAGTGTGTGTTGGTATGGATGTCAGAGTGTGTGTGAGTGTGTGTGTTGGTATGGATGTCAGAGTGTCTGTGTGTGTGTTGGTATGGATGTCAGAGTGTGTGTGAGTGTGTGTGTTGGTATGGATGTCAGAGTGTGTGTGAGTGTGTGTGTTGGTATGGATGTCAGAGTGTCTGTGTGTGTGTTGGTATGGATGTCAGAGTGTGTGTGAGTGTGTGTGTTGGTATGGATGTCAGAGTGTGTGTGTGTGTGTGTTGGTATGGATGTCAGAGTGTGTGTGTGTGTGTGTTGGTATGGATGTCAGAGTGTGTGTGTGTGTGTGTTGGTATGGATGTCAGAGTGTGTGTGTGTGTGTTGGTATGGATGTCAGAGTGTGTGTGTGTGTGTGTGTTGGTATGGATGTCAGAGGTGTGTGTGTGTTGGTATGGATGTCAGAGTGTGTGTGTGTGTTGGTATGGATGTCAGAGTGTGTGTGAGTGTGTGTGTTGGTATGGATGTCAGAGTGTGTGTGAGTGTGTGTGTTGGTATGGATGTCAGAGTGTGTGTGAGTGTGTGTGTTGGTATGGATGTCAGAGTGTGTGTGTGTGTGTTGGTATGGATGTCAGAGTGTGTGTGAGTGTGTGTGTTGGTATGGATGTCAGAGTGTGTGTGTGTGTGTGTGTTGGTATGGATGTCAGAGTGTGTGTGAGTGTGTGTGTTGGTATGGATGTCAGAGTGTGTGTGTGTGTGTGTTGGTATGGATGTCAGAGTGTCTGTGTGTGTGTTGGTATGGATGTCAGAGTGTGTGTGTTGGTATGGATGTCAGAGTGTGTGTGTGTGTGTTGGTATGGATGTCAGAGTGTGTGTGAGTGTGTGTGTTGGTATGGATGTCAGAGTGTGTGTGTGTGTTGGTATGGATGTCAGAGTGTGTGTGTGTGTGTTGGTATGGATGTCAGAGTGTGTGTGTGTGTTGGTATGGATGTCAGAGTGTGTGTGTGTGTGTGTTGGTATGGATGTCAGAGTGTGTGTGTGTGTGTGTTGGTATGGATGTCAGAGTGTGTGTGAGTGTGTGTGTGCTGGTATGGATGTCAGAGAGTGTGTGTGTGTGTGTGTTGGTATGGATGTCAGAGTGTGTGTGTGTGTGTTGGTATGGATGTCAGAGTGTGTGTGAGTGTGTGTGTTGGTATGGATGTCAGAGTGTGTGTGTGTGTGTGTGTTGGTATGGATGTCAGAGTGTGTGTGTGTGTGTTGGTATGGATGTCAGAGTGTGTGTGAGTGTGTGTGTTGGTATGGATGTCAGAGTGTGTGAGTGTGTGTGTTGGTATGGATGTCAGAGTGTGTGTGAGTGTGTGTGTTGGTATGGATGTCAGAGTGTGTGTGTGTGTGTTGGTATGGATGTCAGAGTGTGTGTGAGTGTGTGTGTTGGTATGGATGTCAGAGTGTGTGTGTGTGTGTGTTGGTATGGATGTCAGAGTGTGTGTGTGTGTGTTGGTATGGATGTCAGAGTGTGTGTGAGTGTGTGTGTTGGTATGGATGTCAGAGTGTGTGTGTGTGTGTTGGTATGGATGTCAGAGTGTGTGTGTGTGTTGGTATGGATGTCAGAGTGTGTGTGTGTGTGTGTTGGTATGGATGTCAGAGTGTGTGTGTGTGTGTGTTGGTATGGATGTCAGAGTGTGTGTGAGTGTGTGTGTGCTGGTATGGATGTCAGAGAGTGTGTGTGTGTGTGTGTTGGTATGGATGTCAGAGTGTGTGTGTGTGTGTTGGTATGGATGTCAGTGTGTGTGTGTGTGTTGGTATGGATGTCAGTGTGTGTGTGTGTGTGTTGGTATGGATGTCAGAGTGTGTGTGAGTGTGTGTGTTGGTATGGATGTCAGAGTGTGTGTGTGTGTTGGTATGGATGTCAGAGTGTGTGTGTGTGTGTTGGTATGGATGTCAGAGTGTGTGTGAGTGTGTGTGTTGGTATGGATGTCAGAGTGTGTGTGAGTGTGTGTGTTGGTATGGATGTCAGAGTGTGTGTGAGTGTGTTGGTATGGATGTCAGTGTGTGTGTGTGTGTTGGTATGGATGTCAGTGTGTGTGTGTGTGTTGGTATGGATGTCAGTGTGTGTGTGTGTGTGTTGGTATGGATGTCAGAGTGTGTGTGTGTGTGTTGGTATGGATGTCAGAGTGTGTGTGTGTGTGTTGGTATGGATGTCAGAGTGTGTGTGAGTGTGTTGGTATGGATGTCAGTGTGTGTGTGTGTGTGTTGGTATGGATGTCAGTGTGTGTGTGTGTGTGTGTTGGTATGGATGTCAGAGTGTGTGTGTGTGTGTGTTGGTATGGATGTCAGAGTGTGTGTGAGTGTGTGTGTGCTGGTATGGATGTCAGAGAGTGTGTGTGTGTGTGTGTTGGTATAGATGTCAGAGTGTGTGTGAGTGTGTGTGTTGGTATGGATGTCAGAGTGTGTGTGAGTGTGTGTGTTGGTATGGATGTCAGAGTGTGTGTGAGTGTGTGTGTTGGTATGGATGTCAGAGTGTGTGTGAGTGTGTGTGTTGGTATGGATGTCAGAGTGTGTGTGAGTGTGTGTGTTGGTATGGATGTCAGAGTGTGTGTGTGTGTGTTGGTATGGATGTCAGAGTGTGTGTGAGTGTGTGTGTTGGTATGGATGTCAGAGTGTGTGTGTGTGTGTGTGTGTAAATAACAACAGTGGCATTTAAAGGGTTAAATCCTGAAACTGAATGAATATTTGCTAGTTATGATCAGGACTGATGTTGGTTAAAAAATTAACTCATCGAAAGTGGAAAATAATCTTAATATATAATATTATTATGGCAGTGTTTTGACTTGGACAGTTGTTTCCTCAAAGGACCTCTGAGTAAATTTATTAAATTGATGCACAAGGTGCACTTGTGGTCTCTGATTTTTGGACTTCCCCACAATAAGAGCAACAGTATTAATGTGTTTAGTGATTAAATCTCTCTCTCTCTCTCTCTCTCTCAGAGAAGAGCAACAGATGAATGTTATTTCTTCGAACACTTGGAGTCGAACAATTACAACACCTACAGATCCCGGAAATACCCGAACTGGTACGTGGCTTTGAAGAGAACGGGCCAGTATAAGAGCGGTTCTCAGACCGGCCCGGGGCAGAAGGCCATTCTGTTCCTGCCCATGTCTGCCAAATGCTGATTGCGAGACCGTCTTAAGTGACGCACACACACTTCTAACAAACCTGTGCTCATCGGAAACATCTGAAGTAGTTAAAGGTCATCTGGATCGCTCAAGGCCATTCTTTAAAGTGCAGATTCTTCAGGAAGACCACATCCACTCAACAGACCACCGACACCAAGAACACATCCCACCAATATGACTTCAGACCCAACTCTCCCCAACGGCAGTCGGGCTGTTCTGAAGCATTCAGCTGCTTAGAGAATGTTCCAGATCTCACAGGAATGTTAGAACAGCCACAAAATGAGAGTTTATTTAATGCTGCTCTTTAGAGGTTTATATGCAAAAGGCTTATTTACATGTGTGTATATCTATATTGTGTATTTCATAGAAACAAAGGGATTTTATAAACACATTAATGAAGGGATGATGACATCATCATGACCTTTATTCTCGTTTTCATTTACAGTCTTGCTGAGAAACAGTTACATTTGCCAAACAACCGTTTGTAACAGTGTAACAGTGTGTAACAGTTTTATATTTTTACAGGTACACAATCGGTCAAAAGTTTGGACATTAATTTATGTTTGGAAAAGACTGAATTTATGTTTGTCATGGTTTTAAAAACCATTACGCATAAATGACTTTTGTTCATGTAAATTGTGATGATGTGTGTTATTATATTTCTTTCATGACTATATAAATTCTTTGATTTCCATTTGTGTTTTGTCACAGATTGAGTAGATGTGTTCAAACTCGAGGACTGGTTGTGTACATTCAAGAATTCGGCTTTTGTGCGCTTCAAAGAATAGTTTCCATGGATACAGTAGGACCGTAGGTACTTTGTCGGAGGTAGAGAACAAACATGTCAGAAACTGATACTGGCCCTTTAAGAACCAAATCTCACATTTGACCCTCATTCGGTTTCATACACTCTTAAAATAAAAGGTTCTTCAGTGGCTCTGAGAAACAACTTTTTATGAAGAAACAGTTCTTTATTATCTCTCGATGTTTCATTCTAGGTCCGTTAACCCTTTAAGCTCCGCCCGCGGGACAGCGAAGACAAAGAAAATATTGTCGAAATATTAATAACGAAAGTCTTGACCAACACATAATAAGCGTCGTTAGAAAGTTTAGAAGCTCTACTTTATAATGCATGTAGATATTATGACCAAAACTGAACAAGTGCTTTGAAATTTACTGATAAATCAGAAAGGTTCAATTTTTATTATTTATTTAAAAACGATTTCACTGTTCGTATTATTACAATCAGTAAAAACATCAAACTGATCAAATATTCATGTGTAATATGTTGTTGGAAAGCTCTTAAAGAGTAAAATACAACCAGCCTACTTGTTTTACTCACAGATTAAAATATAGCGAGTAACAGCTAAATATATGTCTTTCACTATTATGCTTACCTGCCGCGTTTTCACTTATAACTTCAAGAAAAATTAATGTAACATAAAATCTCCCATATGATTATTTAGAGTCTGTGATTATCTTTCAATCGAGTCCACACACAAGATAATCAGATGTATAGATCATTAGATAATCCACATGAAGCACAATGTTACATATGACCACCAGGAGATGGCGCCAAATACATGACACAGACTCAATGATGACTCAAATGACACAGAATGAAACTCATCCTGTGAAATCTCATGACTAAAATCATGTCTGCATGCTATGCAAACCTTTAGTCATTGTTGTGTTTGCATGTGTAATTAGTTCTTATGTACAATTATTATCTTTTATTTGTTTGGAGATGTTTTTGGACACTTTGATCAATTATATTTGTAATGTTGTAACTTTTGATTGATTTGTCAGTATCAACACAAGATTATTCTCAGATACAGTCGACATGATTGAGAAAGAAACAAAAGCAGTTTTTTAGAGTTACATTATTTACACCCAGAGATATATCACGTCAAATCAGAAAAATAATAAATAAAAGAAAGTTAAGGCTAAATTTCATAATCTATACCATTAAAACATTTGAAAAGTTTTCTTTATAATGATACCTAACACAACCCTATTTTATATTAAGTTTATTAGCCTTTAATTTTGGGTATGCCGCTAAAACAGGAAATATTTAAAAACACCTTCAGAGCTCAAAGGGTTAAACATCAGCGTGCAGCTTATTTTCTGCCCATTTGTAATAAATAAATACAATGATAAAAACGAAAGTGAAACCAAAACCCCATTAACCATTTAATTTCCACAGGAAACTTCTTAAGAAGAAACACTTTCACATCTTTTATTTTTAACTTTTATTTGCCGTTATTAAATTCATCAATTTAATAATAGTAATTAAACTAAAGAAATGTGGAAGATCTGAAGCATTTTACCATGCTGAGGATCTTATTTTAATGAGAGGAATACAGCAAGTATTGGAAAGGTAATGAAATGGTTAATCTGTTTATTTTCATTTTAATTATTTATATAAAATTGGCAGAAAAGAAGCTTTTCTAAAGAACGCGAGAATTAAAAGTTAATGGGTAAAACATAAAATAAATATCTACGACATATTTTTCCCAAATTTAATAAAACTTATATAAATAATAATAATAATAATTTACTGTATATGTTGCCTAAAGAAAGCGTGATATTATTTTCATGACGATTAATCCCATTTCCACATATAATAACATTTTTTATTAGTTAATTAGTTCAAATGAGTCAAAATAAAATTTGTTCATTTTAATTTGGCTAAAATTTGTTAATTAATTTAATTAGCATTCAAAAAAATGGGACAATGTGAACCAACGAAATTTCTCGAAAAATCGATGTTTCGATATTTCGATGCAAAATCCAAATTCTTAGATTTTTCCATTAAATATGGGGTGAAATTTGACCTTGGCATGTTCTTGTTTTTGCGAGGTCACCCTCGTGCATCTTGTTTCTCTTATCCAACTATTAAACCGTTATTTAGTTTCCACTGGAACCTTTAGTGTTAAGAGTGTTTAGGGTTCAATTACATTTACAACGTCTCTCACGACTCCGGCAGCCGCCTGTGGTAGAGCTGATAGAACATGCCGGAATACACCGCCGGCAGCTCCTCCATTGTGAGGTCGATGTTGTGAAAGCCCTTTTCCAAACCGTACAGGAGAATCTTTGCGATACGACTTGTGATCGGCGTCGTCTCGCTGGTCTTGACGAGTTCCGCTAAATCCAGCCATTCACAGCGCAGACATTCCTGGGTGCAGAAGTTAATGTCGAACGAAAGCGGACGGAGTCTGCAGATCAGGTACATATCGGACATACCGAACGCTCCGGGATGATTGTGCTGCTGACGAATACTCAGGAGAGATCGAATTCTGATCGGACTCGGTTTCTCGAAAACCTCCGAACAGCTGTCGCGCCTGAAATATACAGTTAGAAAACAAATAAATAAAAAATATTGTCTTAATCAGTATTTTCTCTCGATTTCCAAATATCCTAAAAAATATCTAAGCGTCCAAATTAACTGACTTGAGAAGCAAAACTGTGAAACATAATTAAGACAAAATAAGAGCCCGACTAAATTTTCCAGCATTTAAAATTTTCCCCCAATAATACCAAATTTTCTTATGTCGGCCATATTGAGTGTCGGCCATTTTAAATTTTGTCATTATATGCTGTATTTTACAAACACATTGGCGCATTGTTACAAAACTTGGTATGCATCATCAGCAACATGCCCTGAGCGTACCTATAAAGTTTGGGGACAGCGCCACCTATTGGACAAAAGATATACTGTATTATAATATAGGAGCAATTCTACAATATCGAAGCTGAAGGAGCCCGACTAGATTGTCCGGCATTTAAAATTTTCCCCAAAAAATATTTTTTCGAACTCCTCTGAGACTGTAAGTCGAATATGCACAATATTTGGCATGTATCATCTAGGGACACTGAAGACAAAAAAATTATTAAAAGCTTTTTGATAGAGCAAACCATTCTTGAATAACGCATCAACGAATTAAATGGCGAGCACGCCAAAATGGACGTGAGGCTGTATCTTCGCAATGCTTTTGCGTATTGAAACAAAACTTGGTGTACGGCATAGCCATCATGAATTGAGGATGCCTGCGCTGTTTCGACACAGCGCCACCTAGTGGTCAGGATATATATATATATAAAAAATGGCTATTTTTGCTTATAACTTCTGAATAGTTTGGCCTAAAATTACGAGACTTGTCTCTTTAGATTCCTCAGAGCATGATGAGTCGATTGTACCAAATTTTATGTCGGCCATATTGGGTGTTGGTCATTTTGAATTTTGTCATATATGCTGTATTTTACAAACACATTGGCGCATTGTTACAAAACTTGGTATGCATCATCAGCAACGTACCCTGAGGGTACCTATAAAGTTTGGGGACAGCGCCACTAAGTGGTCAAAAGTTATAATGAAATGTTTAAAAATGCTTAAAACGTTTGATTATTTTGGCCTTTTAATCCGAAAATTTGCCAAATTTGAGTTGAAACCCCACTTTTTCAAACTCCTCCAAGGCTGTATATCGCACAAAATTTGACATATATCATCTAGAGACCCTCGTGACAAAAAGTTTCCAAAAACGTTTCGATATAGACGAAACAGTTCTCAAATAGCGCACCAGCAAATTCAATGGCAAGACGCCAAATAGGATCTGAGGCTATATCTTGGCAACGCTTTGCTGTATTGACATGAAACTTTGTGCGTGTCATTGTGACCACACCCTGAAAGAATTACATAAATGTGGTGACAGTGCCACCTATTGGAAAAAAGTTATACTGTATTATAATATATGAGCAATTCTACAATATCGAAGCTGAAGGAGCCCGACTAGATTTTCCGGCATTTAAAATTTTCCCCAAAAAATACTAAGCGCACCATGGTCGGCCATACTTCCAAACCCACTTTTTCAAACTTCTTTTAGGCTGTATATCGCACAAAATTTGTCATATATCATCTAGAGACCCACGTGACTTAAGTTGCCAAAATTGTTTCGATATAGACGAAACGGTTCTCAAATAGCGCACCAGCAAATTCAATGTCAAGATGCCAAAAAGCATCTGAGGCTATATCTCGGCAACGCTTTGCTGTATTGACATGAAACTTTGTGCGTGTCATTGTGACCACACCCTGACAGCATCACATAAATGTGATGACAGCGCCACCTATTGAACAAAAGTTATACTGTATTATAATATATGAGCAATTCTACCATATCAAAGTCACAATCAGTGTTGCCCATATTTTGTAAATTGATCTTGTTTAGATATTTATCCAAACCGGTTCCTGACACAAATAACATTGAAGGTTTAACACAAATAAATGAAGTATTTCTGTAACCGAATATGTTGAGGGTTTCAGATCTTAGATGATCATGTTATAAATGCACTTTCGGAGCAAGTAAAGCTGATATTTACTGTAGGACAAGACAATTCTTCTTGGGAATAATTAGAATAATTTCAGTTTTTACCCTTCAATGAAATTAACAGCAATTGAATCTCACCAATGTTTTCTCCAAGATCTGACAGACCACCTGGAAACTTCCAAGCGTTCTTAGTCTAGAAAAAGAAAGAGACGTTTAAAGCGTACATGTTATTTTAACACTTGGCATTTGTCATTACTGTATATGATTTATCTCTACTCTATTCATGAATCTGTTGTCTTGGATTAAAGGTTTGGATTTGAGATGGTGCACTAGTGATGTCCAATGGTCGGTTTGGAGAACAAATGATCTGAAATAAGTGTTGATAATGTTATTAAACTTCACACACTTCTGCGTTATCATTAAAGAGCGATTCTGATGTTCTGGGAATGTTTGTGGCGTATCTGCAGTAAATCACACTCCCACATCAGCAGCATGGAAATGAACGGATTCCCATGATGGCCATAATGGAAGCAAGGCTGTGAGTTATTCATCTGATATATTGCATCAGAGCACATCGTGATGCGTCATTGTTTCTCCATGCGTCATGGACGGACGATGAACCTCTCAGAGGGGAGTTTGATTTTTAATAACACACTGATGTGTTCAGATAAATAACGCCAACTCTCAAATTCATCAAACCAGTAAGTGATGTCCAAAACAGGCCCTGTGACGCAAGATGACCTGAACACAGAGATGTTTACTTTAGTGGGAATGGGTCTTTAGAGGCTAAATTCGTTGTCTAAGGTATGCGTGTTGATGGAGGAAAGCACGATTCTAGTGTGATGAGAGGTGTAACAAGTTATCCTGTATAATAATTCACATTACGTTTGTGTAGACAGATATTCTGATCACAAATCTGGACTAGACAGTGTTATAAAATTGTGCGGAACTAGTGAGTGTTTTCAGAAGTGTGCGGTACTAGACAGTGTTCTAAAATTGTGCGGAACTAGTGAGTGTTTTCAGAAGTGTGCGGTACTAGACAGTGTTCTAAAATTGTGCGGAACTAGAGAGTGTTTTCAGAAGTGTCTTGCGGGACTAGACAGTGTTCTAAAATTGTGCTTGGAACTAGAGAGTGTTTTCAGAAGTGTGCGGTACTAGACAGTGTTCTAAAATTGTGCGGAACTAGTGAGTGTTTTCAGAAGTGTGCTGGTACTAGACAGTGTTCTAAAATTGTGCGGAACTAGAGAGTGTTTTCAGAAGTGTGCTTGAGGTACTAGACAGAGTGTTCTAAAAGTGTGTCTAATGGCGGAACTAGAGAGTGTTTTCAGAAGTGTGCGGTACTAGACAGTGTTCTAAAGATTGTGTCTTGAGGTACTAGAGAGTGTTTTCAGAAGTGTGCAGTACTAGACAGTGTTCTAAAATTGTGCTTGGAACTAGAGAGTGTTTTCAGAAGTGTGCTGGGACTAGACAAGTGTTCTAAAATTGTGTGGAACTAGAGAGTGTTTTCAGAAGTGTGCGGTACTAGACAGTGTTCTAAAATTGTGCTGGAACTAGTGAGTGTTTTCAGAAGTGTCGCGGTACTAGACAGTGTTCTAAAATTGTGCGGAACTAGAGAGCGTTTTCAGAAGTGTGCGGGACTAGACAGTGTTCTAAAATTGTGCGGAACTAGAGAGTGTTTTCAGAAGTGTCGTGGGACTAGACAGTGTTCTAAAATTGTGCGGAACTAGAGAGTGTTTTCAGAAGTGTGCTGGGACTAGACAGTGTTCTAAAATTGTGCGGAACTAGTGAGTGTTTTCAGAAGCGTCGCGGTACTAGACAGTGTTCTAAAATTGTGCTGGAACTAGAGAGTGTTTTCAGAAGCGTCTTGGGACTAGACATTGTTCTAAAATTGTCGCGGAACTAGTGAGTGTTTTCAGAAGTGTCGCGGTACTAGACAGTGTTCTAAAATTGTCTGCGGAACTAGAGAGCGTTTTCAGAAGTGTCATGCGGTACTAGAGAGTGCTTTCTAGAAGTGTGCTGTGGTACTAGAGAGTGTTTTCAGAAGTGTGTGGTACTAGACAGTGTTCTAAAATTGTGCGGAACTAGAGAGTGTTTTCAGAAGTGTGCGGTACTAGACAGTGTTCTAAAACTGTGCTGGGACTAGAGAGCGTTTTCAGAAGTGTCGCGGTACTAGAGAGTGCTTTCAGAAGTGTGCTGGTACTAGAGAGTGTTTTCAGAAGTGTGCGGTACTAGACAGTGTTCTAAAATTGTGCGGAACTAGAGAGTGTTTTCAGAAGTGTGCGGTACTAGAGAGTGTTTTCAGAAGTGTCGCGGTACTAGAGAGTGTTCTAAAATTGTCTGCGGAACTAGAGAGTGTTTTCAGAAGTGTCGCGGTACTAGAGAGTGTTTTCAGAAGTGTCTGCGAGTACTCAGAGAGTGTGTACTAAAGAGTGTTCAGAAGTGCAGGAACTAGAGAGTGTTTTCAGAAGTGTGCGGTACTAGACAGTGTTCTAAAATTGTGCTGGAACTAGAGAGTGTTTTCAGAAGTGTGCGGTACTAGAGAGTGTTTTCAGAAGTGTGCGGTACTAGAGAGTGTTCTAAAATTGTGCGGAACTAGAGAGTGTTTTCAGAAGTGTGCAGTACTAGACAGTGTTATAAAATTGTGCGGAACTAGAGAGTGTTTTCAGAAGTGTGCAGTACTAGACAGTGTTCTAAAATTGTGCGGAACTAGAGAGTGTTTTCAGAAGTGTGCGGTACTAGACAGTGTTCTAAAATTGTGCGGAACTAGAGAGCGTTTTCAGAAGTGTGCGGTACTAGAGAGTGCTTTCAGAAGTGTGCGGGACTAGAGAGTGCTTTCAGAAGTGTGCGGTACTAGACAAGTGTTCTAAAATTGTGCTGGAACTAGAGAGTGTTTTCAGAAGTGTGCGGTACTAGACAGTGTTCTAAAATAGTGTGGGACTAGAGAGTGCTTTCAGAAGTGTGCGGTACTAGAGAGTGTTTTCAGAAGTGTGCGGTACTAGACAGTGTTCTAAAATTGTGCGGAACTAGAGAGTGTTTTCAGAAGTGTGCGGTACTAGAGAGTGTTTTCAGAAGTGTGCGGAACTAGAGTGTTTTCAGAAGTGTGCGGTACTAGACAGTGTTCTAAAATTGTGCGGAACTAGAGAGTGTTTTCAGAAGTGTGCGGAACTAGACAGTGTTCTAAAATTGTGCGGAACTAGAGAGTGTTTTCAGAAGTGTGCGGTACTAGAGAGTGTTCTAAAATTGTGCGGAACTAGAGAGTGTTTTCAGAAGTGTGCGGTACTACAGAGTGTTTTCAGAAGTGTGCGGTACTAGACAGTGTTCTAAAATTGTGCGGAACTAGAGAGTGTTTTCAGAAGTGTGCGGAACTAGACAGTGTTCTAAAATTGTGCGGAACTAGAGAGTGTTTTCAGAAGTGTGCGGTACTAGAGAGTGTTCTAAAATTGTGCGGAACTAGAGAGTGTTTTCAGAAGTGTGCGGTACTAGACAGTGTTCTAAAATTGTGCGGAACTAGAGAGTGTTTTCAGAAGTGTGCGGTACTAGAGAGTGTTCTAAAATTGTGCGGAACTAGAGAGTGTTTTCAGAAGTGTGCGGGACTAGACAAGTGTTCTAAAATTGTGCGGAACTAGAGAGTGTTTTCAGAAGTGTGCGGTACTAGACAGTGTTCTAAAATTGTGCGGTACTAGAGAGTGTTTTCAGAAGTGTGCAGTACTAGACAGTGTTCTAAAATTGTGCGGAACTAGAGAGTGTTTTCAGAAGTGTGCGGGACTAGACAAGTGTTCTAAAATTGTGCGGAACTAGAGAGTGTTTTCAGAAGTGTGCGGTACTAGACAGTGTTCTAAAATTGTGCGGAACTAGTGAGTGTTTTCAGAAGTGTGTGGTACTAGACAGTGTTCTAAAATTGTGCTGGAACTAGAGAGCGTTTCCAGAAGTGTCTGGGACTAGACAGTGTTCTAAAATTGTGCTGGAACTAGAGAGTGTTTTCAGAAGTGTGCGGACTAGACAGTGTTCTAAAATTGTGCGGAACTAGAGAGTGTTTTCAGAAGTGTCGGGACTAGACAGTGTTCTAAAATTGTGCTTGGAACTAGTGAGTGTTTTCAGAAGCGTCGCGGTACTAGACAGTGTTCTAAAATTGTGCAGAACTAGTGAGTGTTTTCAGAAGTGTCGTGGGACTAGACAGTGTTCTAAAATTGTGCAGAACTAGTGAGTGTTTTCAGAAGTGTCGTGGTACTAGACAGTGTTCTAAAATTGTGCTGGAACTAGAGAGTGTTTTCAGAAGTGTGCGGTACTAGACAGTGTTCTAAAATAGTGTGGGACTAGAGAGTGTTTTCAGAAGTGTGCGGTACTAGACAGTGTTCTAAAATTGTGCGGAACTAGAGAGTGTTTTCAGAAGTGTGCAGTACTAGACAGTGTTCTAAAATTGTGCGGAACTAGAGAGTGTTTTCAGAAGTGTGCGGGACTAGACAAGTGTTCTAAAATTGTGCGGAACTAGAGAGTGTTTTCAGAAGTGTGCGGTACTAGACAGTGTTCTAAAATTGTGCGGAACTAGTGAGTGTTTTCAGAAGTGTGTGGTACTAGACAGTGTTCTAAAATTGTGCGGAACTAGAGAGCGTTTCCAGAAGTGTGCGGGACTAGACAGTGTTCTAAAATTGTGCGGAACTAGAGAGTGTTTTCAGAAGTGTGCGGGACTAGACAGTGTTCTAAAATTGTGCGGAACTAGAGAGTGTTTTCAGAAGTGTCTTGGGACTAGACAGTGTTCTAAAATTGTGCGGAACTAGTGAGTGTTTTCAGAAGTGTGCGGTACTAGACAGTGTTCTAAAATTGTGCAGAACTAGTGAGTGTTTTCAGAAGTGTGCTGGGACTAGACAGTGTTCTAAAATTGTGCAGAACTAGTGAGTGTTTTCAGAAGTGTGCGGTACTAGACAGTGTTCTAAAATTGTGCTGGAACTAGAGAGTGTTTTCAGAAGCGTCGTGGGACTAGACATTGTTCTAAAATTGTGCGGAACTAGTGAGTGTTTTCAGAAGTGTCGCGGTACTAGACAGTGTTCTAAAATTGTCTTGGAACTAGAGAGCGTTTTCAGAAGTGTCTTGGTACTAGAGAGTGCTTTCAGAAGTGTCGCGGTACTAGAGAGTGTTTTCAGAAGTGTCGCGGTACTAGACAGTGTTCTAAAATTGTGCTGGAACTAGAGAGTGTTTTCAGAAGTGTGCGGTACTAGAGAGTGTTTTCAGAAGTGTGCGGTACTAGAGAGTGTTCTAAAATTGTGCTGGAACTAGAGAGTGTTTTCAGAAGTGTGCGGTACTAGAGAGTGTTCTAAAATTGTGAGGAACTAGAGAGTGTTTTCAGAAGTGTGCGGTACTAGACAGTGTTCTAAAATTGTGCTTGGAACTAGAGAGTGTTTTCAGAAGTGTGCGGTACTAGAGAGTGTTCTAAAATTGTGCTGGAACTAGAGAGTGTTTTCAGAAGTGTGCGGTACTAGACAGTGTTCTAAAATTGTGCGGAACTAGAGAGTGTTTTCAGAAGTGTGCGGTACTAGACAGTGTTCTAAAATTGTGCGGAACTAGAGAGTGTTTTCAGAAGTGTGCGGTACTAGACAGTGTTCTAAAATTGTCTGCGGAACTAGAGAGTGTTTTCAGAAGTGTGCTGGGACTAGACAGTGTTCTAAAATTGTGGAACTAGAGAGTTTTCAGAAGTGTGCGGTACTAGAGAGTGTTTTCAGAAGTGTCGCGGTACTAGACAGTGTTCTAAAATTGTGCTTGGAACTAGAGAGTGTTTTCAGAAGTGTGCGGTACTAGACAGTGTTCTAAAATTGTGCGGAACTAGAGAGTGTTTTCAGAAGTGTGCGGTACTAGACAGTGCTTCTAAAAGTGTCTTGGAACTAGAGAGTGTTTTCAGAAGTGTGCTTGGTACTAGACAGTGTTCTAAAATTGTGCGGAACTAGAGAGTGTTTTCAGAAGTGTCGCGGTACTAGAGAGTGCTTTCAGAAGTGTGTCTTGGGAACTAGAGAGTGTTTTCAGAAGTGTGCGGTACTAGACAGTGTTCTAAAATTGTGCGGAACTAGAGAGTGTTTTCAGAAGTGTCGCGGTACTAGACAGTGTTCTAAAATTGTCGCGGAACTAGAGAGCGTTTTCAGAAGTGTCTTGGTACTAGACAGTGTTCTAAAATTGTGCGGAACTAGAGAGTGTTTTCAGAAGTGTGCGGTACTAGACAGTGTTCTAAAATTGTGCGGTACTAGAGAGTGTTTTCAGAAGTGTGCGGTACTAGAGAGTGTTCTAAAATTGTGCGGAACTAGAGAGTGTTTTCAGAAGTGTGCAGTACTAGACAGTGTTATAAAATTGTGCGGAACTAGAGAGTGTTTTCAGAAGTGTGCGGTACTAGACAGTGTTCTAAAATTGTGCGGAACTAGAGAGTGTTTTCAGAAGTGTGCGGTACTAGACAGTGTTCTAAAATTGTGCGGAACTAGAGAGCGTTTTCAGAAGTGTGCGGTACTAGAGAGTGCTTTCAGAAGTGTGCGGGACTAGAGAGTGCTTTCAGAAGTGTGCGGTACTAGACAGTGTTATAAAATTGTGCGGAACTAGAGAGTGTTTTCAGAAGTGTGCGGTACTAGACAGTGTTCTAAAATTGTGCGGAACTAGAGAGTGTTTTCAGAAGTGTGCGGTACTAGACAGTGTTCTAAAATTGTGCGGAACTAGAGAGCGTTTTCAGAAGTGTCGCGGTACTAGAGAGTGCTTTCAGAAGTGTCTTGGGACTAGAGAGTGCTTTCAGAAGTGTCGCGGTACTAGACAAGTGTTCTAAAATTGTGCGGAACTAGAGAGTGTTTTCAGAAGTGTGCGGTACTAGACAGTGTTCTAAAATTGTGCGGTACTAGAGAGTGTTTTCAGAAGTGTGCGGTACTAGACAGTGTTCTAAAATTGTGCGGAACTAGAGAGTGTTTTCAGAAGTGTGCGGTACTAGACAGTGTTCTAAAATTGTGCGGAACTAGAGAGTGTTTTCAGAAGTGTCGCGGTACTAGACAGTGTTCTAAAATTGTGCTGGAACTAGAGAGTGTTTTCAGAAGTGTGCGGTACTAGACAGTGTTCTAAAATTGTGCGGAACTAGAGAGCGTTTTCAGAAGTGTCGCGGTACTAGAGAGTGCTTTCAGAAGTGTCTTGGGACTAGAGAGTGCTTTCAGAAGTGTCGCGGTACTAGACAAGTGTTCTAAAATTGTCGTGGAACTAGAGAGTGTTTTCAGAAGTGTCGCGGTACTAGACAGTGTTCTAAAATAGTGTGGGACTAGAGAGTGCTTTCAGAAGTGTGCTTGGTACTAGAGAGTGTTTTCAGAAGTGTCGCGGTACTAGACAGTGTTCTAAAATTGTGCTGGAACTAGAGAGTGTTTTCAGAAGTGTGCGGTACTAGACAGTGTTTTCAGAAGTGTCTTGGAACTAGAGTGTTTTCAGAAGTGTCGCGGTACTAGACAGTGTTCTAAAATTGTGCTGGAACTAGAGAGTGTTTTCAGAAGTGTGCGGAACTAGAAGTGTTTTCAAGTGTCGGTACTAGACAGTGTTCTAAAATTGTGCGGAACTAGAGAGTGTTTTCAGAAGTGTCGCGGTACTAGAGAGTGTTTTCAGAAGTGTCTTGGAACTAGAGAGTGTTCTAAAATTGTCTGCGGAACTAGAGTGTTTTCAGAAGTGTCGCGGTACTAGACAGTGTTCTAAAATTGTGCTGGAACTAGAGAGTGTTTTCAGAAGTGTCGTGGTACTAGACAGTGTTCTAAAATTGTGCTAAGTGTGAGGGACTAGAGAGTGTTTTCAGAAGTGTGTGGAACTAGAGAGTGTTCTAAAATTGTGCGGAACTAGAGTGTTTTCAGAAGTGTCTTGGTACTAGACAGTGTTCTAAAATTGTGCTGGAACTAGAGAGTGTTTTCAGAAGTGTGCTGGAACTAGACAGTGTTCTAAAATTGTGCGGAACTAGAGAGTGTTTTCAGAAGTGTGCGGTACTAGAGAGTGTTTTCAGAAGTGTGCGGAACTAGACAGTGTTCTAAAATTGTGCTGGAACTAGAGAGTGTTTTCAGAAGTGTGCGGTACTAGAGAGTGTTTTCAGAAGTGTGCGGTACTAGACAGTGTTCTAAAATTGTGCGGAACTAGAGAGTGTTTTCAGAAGTGTGCGGTACTAGAGAGTGTTTTCAGAAGTGTGCGGTACTAGAGAGTGTTCTAAAATTGTGCGGAACTAGAGAGTGTTTTCAGAAGTGTGCGGTACTAGAGAGTGTTTTCAGAAGTGTGCAGTACTAGACAGTGTTCTAAAATTGTGCGGAACTAGAGAGTGTTTTCAGAAGTGTGCGGTACTAGACAGTGTTCTAAAATTGTGCGGAACTAGAGAGTGTTTTCAGAAGTGTGCGGTACTAGAGAGTGTTTTCAGAAGTGTGCGGTACTAGAGAGTGTTTGTTGATAATGTTATTAAACTTCACACACTTCTGCGTTATCATTAAAGAGCGATTCTGATGTTCTGGGAATGTTTGTGGCGTATCTGCAGTAAATCACACTCCCACATCAGCAGCATGGAAATGAACGGATTCCCATGATGGCCATAATGGAAGCAAGGCTGTGAGTTATTCATCTGATATATTGCATCAGAGCACATCGTGATGCGTCATTGTTTCTCCATGCGTCATGGACGGACGATGAACCTCTCAGAGGGGAGTTTGATTTTTAATAACACACTGATGTGTTCAGATAAATAACGCCAACTCTCAAATTCATCAAACCAGTAAGTGACGTCCAAAACAGGCCCTGTGACGCAAGATGACCTGAACACAGAGATGTTTACTTTAGTGGGAATGGGTCTTTAGAGGCTAAATTTGTTGTCTAAGGTATGCGCGTTGATGGAGGAAAGCACGATTCTAGTGTGATGAGAGGCGTAACGAGTTATCCTGTATAATAATTCACATTACGTTTGTGTAGACAGATATTCTGATCACAAATCTGGACTAGACAGTGTTATAAAATTGTCTTGGAACTAGTGAGTGTTTTCAGAAGTGTGCTGGGACTAGACAAGTGTTCTAAAATTGCTGCGGAACTAGAGAGTGTTTTCAGAAGTGTGCGGGACTAGACAGTGTTCTAAAATTGTGCGGAACTAGAGAGTGTTTTCAGAAGTGTCGTGGGACTAGACAGTGTTCTAAAATTGTGCGGAACTAGAGAGTGTTTTCAGAAGTGTGTGGGGACTAGACAAGTGTTCTAAAATTGTGCGGAACTAGAGAGTGTTTTCAGAAGTGTCGTGGGACTAGACAGTGTTCTAAAATTGTGCGGAACTAGTGAGTGTTTTCAGAAGTGTGCGGTACTAGACAGTGTTCTAAAATTGTGTGGAACTAGAGAGCGTTTTCAGAAGTGTGCGGGACTAGAGAGTGTTTTCAGAAGTGTGCGGGACTAGACAGTGTTCTAAAATTGTGCGGAACTAGAGAGCGTTTTCAGAAGTGTGCGGGACTAGACAGTGTTCTAAAATTGTGCGGAACTAGAGAGCGTTTTCAGAAGTGTCTTGGGACTAGACAGTGTTCTAAAATTGTGCGGAACTAGAGAGCGTTTTCAGAAGTGTGCAGGACTAGACAGTGTTCTAAAATTGTGCGGAACTAGAGAGCGTTTTCAGAAGTGTGCGTGACTAGACAGTGTTCTAAAATTGTGTGGAACTAGAGAGCGTTTTCAGAAGTGTGCGGGACTAGACAGTGTTCTAAAATTGTGTGGAACTAGAGAGCGTTTTCAGAAGTGTGCGGGACTAGACAGTGTTCTAAAATTGTGCGGAACTAGAGAGCGTTTTCAGAAGTGTGCGTGACTAGACAGTGTTCTAAAATTGTGTGGAACTAGAGAGCGTTTTCAGAAGTGTGCGGGACTAGACAGTGTTCTAAAATTGTGTGGAACTAGAGAGCGTTTTCAGAAGTGTGCGGGACTAGAGAGTGTTCTAAAATTGTGCGGAACTAGAGAGCGTTTTCAGAAGTGTGCGGTACTAGAGAGTGTTTTCAGAAGTGTGCGGTACTAGACAGTGCTCTAAAATTGTGCGGGACTAGAGAGCGTTTTCAGAAGTGTGCAGTACTAGAGAGTGCTTTCAGAAGTGTGCGGTACTAGAGAGTGTTTTCAGAAGTGTGCGGTACTAGACAGTGTTCTAAAATTGTGCGGAACTAGAGAGTGTTTTCAGAAGTGTGCGGTACTAGAGAGTGTTTTCAGAAGTGTGCGGTACTAGAGAGTGTTCTAAAATTGTGCGGAACTAGAGAGTGTTTTCAGAAGTGTGCCGTACTAGAGAGTGTTTTCAGAAGTGTCTGCTGGTACTAGAGAGTGTTCTAAAATTGTGCTGGAACTAGAGAGTGTTTTCAGAAGTGTCGCGGTACTAGACAGTGTTTCTAAAGATTGTTCAAAATTGCGGAACTAGAGAGTGTTTTCAGAAGTGTGCAGTACTAGAGAGTGTTTTCAGAAGTGTGCTTGGTACTAGAGAGTGTTCTAAAATTGTGCTTGGAACTAGAGAGTGTTTTCAGAAGTGTGCAGTACTAGACTGTGTTCTAAAATTGTGGAACTAGCGTTTCGAGCGGAACTAGAGAGCCAGTTGTGTACTAGAAGTGTTCTAAAATTGCGGGACTAGAGAGTGTTTTCAGAAGTGTGCGGGACTAGAGAGTGTTCTAAAATTGTGCGGAACTATAGAGCGTTTTCAGAAGTGTGCGGTACTAGAGAGTGCTTTCAGAAGTGTGCGGTACTAGAGAGTGCTTTCAAAAGTGTGCGGGACTAGAGAGTGCTTTCAGAAGTGTGCGGTACTAGACAAGTGTTCTAAAATTGTGCGGAACTAGAGAGTGTTTTCAGAAGTGTGCGGTACTAGACAAGTGTTCTAAAATTGTGCGGTACTAGAGAGTGTTTTCAGAAGTGTGCGGTACTAGACAGTGTTCTAAAATTGTGCGGAACTAGAGAGTGTTTTCAGAAGTGTCGCGGTACTAGAGAGTGTTCTAAAATTGTGCTGAGGAACTAGAGAGTGTTTTCAGAAGTGTCGCGGTACTAGAGAGTGTTTATTGCTAGAAGTGTTCAAAATTGCGGAACTAGAGAGTGTTTTCAGAAGTGTGCGGTACTAGAGAGTGTTCTAAAATTGTGTGGAACTAGAGAGTGTTTTCAGAAGTGTGCGGTACTAGAGAGTGTTTTCAAAAGTGTGCAGTACTAGTGAGTGTTTTCAGAAGTGTGCGGTACTAGAGAGTGTTCTAAAATTGTGCAGAACTAGAGAGTGTTTTCAGAAGTGTGCGGTACTAGAGAGTGTTTTCAAAAGTGTGCGGTACTAGCGAGTGTTTTCAGAAGTGTGCGGTACTAGCGAGTGTTTTCAAAAGTGTGCGGTACTAGAGAGTGTTCTAAAAGTGTGTGGTATTAGAGAGTTTTTTCAGAAGTGTGCGGTACTAGAGAGTGTTTTCAAAAGTGTGCGGTATTAGAGAGCGTTTTCAGAAGTGTGCGGAACTAGAGAGCGTTTTCAGAAGTGTGCGGAACTAGAGAGCGTTTTCAGAAGTGTGCGGTACTAGAGAGCGTTTTCAGAAGTGTGCGGTACTAGAGAGCGTTTTCAGAAGTGTGCGGAACTAGAAAGTGTTTTCAGAAGTGTGCGGTACTAGAGAGTGTTTACAGAAGTGTGCGGTACTAGAGAGTGTTTCAAAAGTGTGCGGT
>NC_068294.1:44512876-44525376 GCF_025860055.1 Xyrauchen texanus
TTAAATATTTGAGTTAAAATCATACAAATATTGCAAACTGCTGTATACAATCCAATGTACGCAACATCGTTGATTATTCTATTATTCTAGAATGTCGAAAACATTATTAATAAAGAATGAGTAGGTGTGTCCAAACTTGTAAGTGTGTAAGTGTTTGTGTGTGTGTGTAATAGGGCTGGGCGGTATACCGAGTTTTGACAATTTATCGATATTTTTTCTCAACGCGATACAGGATGAGACATGTATATCGATATTAGGCGGTGGGCCGAGTCCGTCTATCTCGTTTAGTTTTTGATTTGATAGTTACCCAACAGCTGTCTGGCTAATTTTTTTTATTTGTCTGTATGAATAATTCACAAAAAGATTACCGATTGTTTCCAACGCCAATTGTTGCACATTAAAGTATAAAAATAGATTTAATTTAGCTAGCTGATCACAAGCGTTGGCCGGAGTGAGATCCAATCAACGCTTGTGTTGTTACCTTGTTGAATTGATTTGGCCAATCACGTTATTCGTTGAACCGGCGTCGCGTGACTCGCGTCAGTCTGAAGCGAAATGAGTCTACAACCTAACCTGGAGAGACCGGTGTGTCTCGGCAAGACAACGTCAAGGTAAGATTTGTTTTACAATGATTATACACCCCTATATCTTAATGCTTTTCATATAAGTTGTATTTAAGACTGCAAGCTATACTTCGTCGTGAATATATGCGTTGTCGTTGATGAGAACAGTAGCCCGCGAAAGAATGTTGGTAGTGGAGCAGTAAAGCTAGGTCTAACGGTATGTTGCTTAGGCTAATCCAAATCATTCGGTACATACACAATGAACTAAGCAAAGAGTATTCAAATACGGGCTAATTACGGGTAAATATTTAAACGGGAAAACAGTAGGAAATAATTTGACAGGTATGTCCAGGTTGGATTGGTTTATAGTGAGCTACCTAGGCTACAAGTAAGCTAGACTAATTATCAGCTAAAAAGAGTGCAAAGCAAAACAAAGAAATTATTTCAAATCAACTTTATAGTGGTAGTCATGGAGTTATATAAGCCATTTATGGTTGATTGTCACAGTTTATACAATGACACAATTCTGTGCATGGTAGCTTATGTGATTTAAAATGATCTAGTAATGTGTGCTTTCTGTGTTTATTTATCTGAATATAATTCAGTTGTTTATCTAACACACAGACACGGACAGGACAACATCATATCTCTCCACACCCTATAATGACTTACAGAGGTGATCGTTGACAATCATCACATCAACAGCACCATGAATGGAGCAGGTCAAGATCACGGAGTTGCTTAGTATCCACATCACAGATGACCCATCTTGATCTATCGACACCACCAACAGAACCTGGCCAAGAAAGTCCAAAACCCTCTGCACTTCCTCCCACAGTTGAGGAAGGCTCATCTCCCACAAATCCATCCTCTTAACTTTCTATAGGGGAATCGTAGAGAGCCTCTTCCTTCCACCCCCACCCTCCAATAACCTAAGGGCAGCTGATTGACTCTTGCACAAATACACTGGTAGTTTACACTATGATGCTGCTACATTGGTTTATTTTTTTTATTTTTAAATTTGCTATGAACATTTGACCCCACTTACACACATATTGCACTGCCTTTTGCTACTTGTCCTGTCATCCACTTGCACTGAAATACTATATTAATTAGGGATGAGTCACGATTTTCAAATATTCGATTAGTTGATTTTATTATAGAATATTGAATAGGATGTGTGGGATGATTGTCTTTAAAAAAATCCCCATGTTTTAGTTGTGGTTATAAGCTGCAATCCTAAATTCACATAATATTTTTATACATTTTATAAATATATTCTTAATATTTGTTGTTTTTGTTTCTATGTTTGAGCTGATATATCTCAATATTAATAACAGTCTGGTTAATTTTGAGTCTTGAAATGTAAACTCTCAAGGGTTGGCTTTCTAAATATATGTTGCTTATGTGTATATTCAGAATGACTTCTGAGCAGCAACCTTTTTATTTTGGGGATGTCATGAATGCATCACTTGCCAAAATTGGGGCTGACTAGTAAGGGGTTAAACGTATATAAATGAAACGTTTTATATAAAAATTATACATTTGATACAAACCTTCACTGTTGTTAGCTGCATTTTCTATCTTCTTACGTGCTCTTCTTATGTGTTCTTTGTTGGTGAAGAGCATGTAGCATTCTCTGTGAAATCCAACATTAGCCGGCACATCTTGGACGTCTTCGAATTTAAGTTAAATGCCAATACGGCTTTTTCAGCTACTGTACTCTCTGTGGTTTGCAGGTTCACCCATAAATTTGTACATTGAACAACCTTTGCCCAACTTGTCTGGGAAAGGGGGTTACAGGGCTTTTTACATTTGAGGCTAAATGGATAAAACACCTCATTTTTACCTCAGTATTACTGAACTACAGAACTAAATTTACATTTTTAATGATTTACAGCAAAATTGTAATTTCAAGAACGCAGCTTCCTGGTCATCTGTGTTCATTATTTACATTGGTTGTCAAGGAAACGGGAGGTTTTCTAACGTTATGATTAGTACTCCTGCTTATTTGCCGGTTTAAAAAAGTAAGAGTTTGTAAGGATATTTTGCGTCAAATGTGCAAACAACAAAGTTGGAAACAATGTCTGTAGTACTTATACGATTTTATTACATGACCTCAGCAAAGAAAAGACTTACACAGCTGTGAGGTAAGTATTAAATTCATAATTTCAAGGTCCGGCCCACCGCCTATATGGTTTGATGCAAACCTCTCCCGCTCAAGCTTCAGTTAACGCGCGCGAACCGGACCACTCCCACTCCATCACACAAGTTCGCCTGACAACATGGAGGAAAACACAGTGACGATCAGACCATCCGAAGACGATCTGGTTTGTAAAAAGAAAAACACTGGTTCGTTTATTTGGAGATGGTTTGGATTTAAAAGATCCGATGAGCAGCAAAACCAAGCTATCTGCAAAGAATGCCATAAAACGGCCAAAAAGTGGAAGCACATCAAATCTCTTCCACCACTTACAACGTGGTGGTGGCGTAGTGGCTAAAGCACAGGGCTGTTAATCAGAAGGTTGCTGGTTTGATCCCCACAGTCACCACCATTGTGTCCTTGAGTAAGGCACTTAACTCCAGGTTGCTCCGGGGGGATTGTCCCTGTAATAAGTGCTCTGTATAATACATTGGTACTCAGAAGGTTGCTGGTTCGATCCCCACAGTCACCACCATTGTGTCCTTGAGTAAGGCACTTAACTCCAGGTTGCTCCGGGGGGGATTGTCCCTGTAATAAGTGCTCTGTATAATACATTGGTACTCAGAAGGTTGCTGGTTTGATCCCCACAGTCACCACCATTGTGTCCTTGAGTAAGACACTTAACTCCAGGTTGCTCTGGGGGGATTGTCCCTGTAATATGTGCTCTGTATAATACATTGGTACTCAGAAGGTTGCTGGTTTGATCCCCACAGTCACCACCATTGTGTCCTTGAGTAAGGCACTTAACTCCAGGTTGCTCCGGGGGGATTGTCCCTGTAATAAGTGCACTGTAAGTCGCTTTGGATAAAAGCGTCTGCCAAATGCAAAAATGTAAACGTCACCATAAAGTGCAGTACGATGAGTGTTTAAAACTTTGCGCTTCGTCCGCTACAACCTCAGCCACGAAGAATAAGCAGCCCGAAAAGTTTTCTGTCCCAAAACAAAGCTCGTTGGAAGCTTCTTTTACCCGCAGCGTGCCTTACGAAAAGAAAAGTTCCAGATGGTGCGATATTTCTAAGGCGGTAGCTTTCCACATCGCAAAAGATATGGTTCCTGTTGCAAACGCTGCTTAAAACCATTGACCCCAGATATCAGTTACCCAGTCGCAAGTACTTTTCAACTAAAGCTCTGCCAGAAATGTACACAGAGGTCAGACGAATGCTTTCCGACCGGCTTGCAAAAGTGACTTATTTTGCGCTGACAACTGATTTATGGTCAAGCAGGACATGCGAGCCATATATGACTTTGACAATACATTTTATTGAAGACTGGGAAATGAAAACTGCGTGTCTCCAGACCAGCTATTTTCCCCAAGACCACACTGGGAGCATATAGCTGAAGCCCTGCAAGATGCACTTACGAACTGGAAGCTCAACGAAAAGGGACTGGTTGCTATAACGACCGACAATGGCAGCAACGTTATCAAAGCGGTGGAAATTCAGAAGTGGCTGAGGATGCAGCGCTTCGGTCACTGACTTCATCTGGCCATTGGTAAGTGCCAAGTATGTATTTGATTCAGATTATTATTATTTTTTGAACTTGTGAAGCATATATTGTCTTTAGTAAAATAATTGCTTGCAGTAGTAACTGCTTAGTATGCCTAACCGGTATAACAGAAAATATTTGAAATGTTAAAGCAACATTTAAACATGTAGTAGTTTTATCACACAAATCTATATTAAACAGGTGATGATTTCGTTTTTTGAAAGGCTAGTTTTCCTTGCACAAAATCTGTAAGTAATATACACTATAAAATACTTTGTTTATTAAAGAATGTTCTACCTCAAATAACCCACTTGTTCTGATAAAGTAGTGTTCTACTGTTCTGTTTACATTATTTGCACATCAGACTTGTGCAGCTGTAAAGTTTCAAACAAGTAGAAAACTTTGTTTTGTATGTTATTTTGATCATCACTGCTTTAATAAAGGTGATTGTGAAATCTCACATAAGGCTTTGACTTTTAGAATGTATTGTGATTTTAACTACCATTTTGCACATAATATATTGCATAGCCGCCATTACATTCACTATATTTGTTTCCATATCCTTGAATATCAACACTGTTTTGCAGGATATCATTGGGCAGGATGTGAAATAATAATAAATAAAAAAATACAGATTTTCTTTATCCAAATAGAAAAACGTAGAAAGTACCGAGATATATATCGTATATCGCCATTTCACCAAAAAATACCGAGATATGATTTTTTGGCCATATCGCCCAGCCCTAGTGTGTAAGTGTGTAAGTGTGTGTGTGTGTGTGTAAGTGTGTGTGTGTGTGTGTGTGTGTGTGTAGGTGTGTGTGAGTAAGTGTGTGTATTGAGTTTCATCATTTCCTGCTTTGGAGGGCCAGTATGAGTAACACACGCTCTCTCTTACCAGCGACTCCTACTTGATGTGTGGCAAACGTGGGCAATCTGTCTTCGCCCGGCCCGACCCACAGACTGAGGACACACTGATCTCTCCTGGCATGATGGAAGCTGAAACCGTGACATGCAGCTGCTGCGGCCAATCGGCTGAGAGAGATCGGAACATGCAGCCATACTGCGACCCGACCTTCAGAGCGCCACAGAGAGAGAGACTCTAACACACACACACACACACACACACACACACACACACACACACACACACACACACACACACTGTCAGTACACAAAAAGCACAATGGTTTTACCAAGTTTTTTGAACATGACACCACTAACACTGCATAAATATGTGCAATCAAATTAAGTACTAAACACTACCATATATATATATGTATGTATATTAATGTGAAATCAATTTGTATATGAATGAAAAATTAATAACATGTTGTATTAGTCTTCCATTATATTATGACTGTACAGAGTGGCACCAAATACTTTAATATGTAAGAGAAAACATACAGCAATACACATATATGATTATACTTAACATACACACACACACACACAATTATTCCTTAACACACACACACACACACACTTATTACTTAACACACACACACACACACACACACACACACACAATTATTACTTAACAAACACACACACACTTATTACTTAACACACACACACACACTTATTACTTAACATACACACACACAATTATTACTTAACACACACACACACACACTTATTACTTAACATACACACACACACAATTATTACTTAACACACACACTTATTACTTAACATACACACACACACAATTATTACTTAACACACACACTTATTACTTAACACACACACACACACTTATTACTTAACATACACACATACACAATTATTACTTAACACACACACACACACACACTTATTACTTAACATACACACACACAATTATTACTTAACACACACACACACACACTTATTACTTAACATACACACACACACAATTATTACTTAACACACACACACACACTTATTACTTAACATACACACACACAATTATTACTTAACACACACACTTATTACTTAACATACACACACACACAATTATTACTTACACACACACACACTTATTACTTAACATACACACACACACAATTATTACTTAACACACACACTTATTACTTAACACACACACACACTTATTACTTAACACACACACACACACTTATTACTTAACACACACACACACACTTATTACTTAACATACACACACACAATTATTACTTAACACACACACTTATTACTTAACATACACACACACACAATTATTACTTAACACACACACACACTTATTACTTAACATACACACACACAATTATTACTTAACACACACACAATTATTACTTAACATACACACACACACACACAATTATTACTTAACACACACACACACACTTATTACTTAACATACACACACACACAATTATTACTTAACACACACACTTATTACTTAACACACACACACACTTATTACTTAACACACACACACACTTATTACTTAACATACACACACACACACTTATTACTTAACACACACACACACTTATTGCTTAACACACACACACTTATCACTTAACACACACACACACTTATTACTTAACACACACACACACACACACTTATTACTTAACACACACACTTATTACTTAACACACACACACACACACAATTATTACTTAACACACACACTTATTACTTAACACACACACACACTTATTACTTAACACACACACACACTTATTACTTAACATACACACACACACACTTATTACTTAGCACACACACACACTTATTACTTAACACACACACACACACACACTTATTACTTAACATACACACACACACACTTATTACTTAACACACACACACACTATACTTAACACTTAACATACACACACACACACTTATTACTTAACACACACACACACTTATCACTTAACACACACACACACTTATTACTTAACACACACACACACACACTTATTACTTAACACACACACTTATTACTTAACACACACACACACTTATTACTTAACATACACACACACACACAATTATTACTTAACACACACACTTATTACTTAACACACACACACACACACACTTAATACTTAACACACACACACACACACACACTTATTACTTAACATACACACACACACAATTATTACTTAACACACACACTTATTACTTAACACACACACACACTTATTACTTAACACACACACACACTTATTACTTAACACACACACACACACTTATTACTTAACACACACACTTATTACTTAACATACACACACACACACTTATTACTTAACACACACACTTATTACTTAACATAAACACACACACAATTATTACTTAACACACACACTTATTACTTAACACACACACACACTTATTACTTAACACACACACACACACACTTATTACTTAACATACACACACACACAATTATTACTTAACACACACACTTATTACTTAACACACACACACACTTATTACTTAACACACACACTTATTACTTAACATACACACACACTTATTACTTAACACACACACACACTTATTACTTAACACACACACACACACACACACTTATTACTTAACACACACACACACACACACACTTATTACTTAACACACACACACACACATTATTACTTAACACACACACTTATTACTTAACACACACACACACTTATTACTTAGCACACACACACACTTATTACTTAACACACACACACACACTTATTACTTAACATACACACACACACACTTATTACTTAACACACACACACACTTATTACTTAACACACACACACACTTATTACTTAACACACACACACACTTAACTTACACACACACTTATTACTTAACATACACACACACTTATTACTTAACACACACACACACTTATTACTTAACACACACACACACTTATTACTTAACACACACACAAACTTATTACTTAACATACACACACACAATTATTACTTAACACACACACTTATTACTTAACACACACACACACACACACACTTACTTAACATACATACACACACACACACACACACACACACACACACACTTATTACTTAACACACACACACAATTATTACTTAACACACACACACACAAACAAACAAACTTATTACTTAACATACACACACACACACACAATTATTACTTACACACACACACACACACACACACACACACACACCTTATTACTTAACCCTCACACACACACACACACTTACACACACACACACTCATGTATACACACACACACACTTACACACACACACACACACACTCACACTCATGTATACACACACACACACACACACACACTCACACACACACACACACACACTCACACATGTTGTGTTTCCATGTTTTATGGGGACTTTCCATAGACATAATGGTTTTTATACTGTACAAACTTTATATTCTATCCCCTAAACCTAACCCTACCCCTAAACCTAACCCTCACAGAAAACTTTCTGCATTTTTACATTTTCAAAAAACATAATTTACTATGATTTATAAGCTGTTTTCCTCATGGGGACCGACAAAATGTCCCCACAAGGTCAAACATTTCGGGTTTTACTATCCTTATGGGGACATTTGTTACCCACAAAGTGATAAATACACGCTCACAAATACACGCACACACTCACACACACACACACACACACACACACACACACTTATTACTTAACACACACACACAATTATTACTTAACACACACACACACGCATATTTATTACTTACACACACACACACTTATTACTTAACACACACACACACGCATATTTATTACTTACACACACACACACACTTATTACTTAACACACACACACTTATTACTTAACATACACACACACTCACACACACACACACACACAATTATTACTTAACACACACACACACACAATTATTACTTAACACACACACACAATTATTACTTAACACACACACACACACACACACAATTATTACTTAACACACACACACACACACAATTATTACTTAACACACACACACACACACACACACACAAACAAACAAACTTATTACTTAACACACACACACACACACACACACAATTATTACTTAACACACACACTTATTACTTAACACACACACACACACTTATTACTTAACACACACACACACACACACTTATTACTAACACACACACTTATTACAACACACACACTTATTACTTAACACACACACACACTTATTACTTAACATACACACACACACTTATTACTTAACACACACTTATTACTTAACACACACACACACTTATTACTTAACACACACACACACTTATTACTTAACATAACACACACACACTTATTACTTAACACACACACACACAATTATACTAACACACACACTTATTACTTAACACACACACACACTTATTACTTAACACACACACACACCATTACTAACATACACACACACACACTTATTACTTAACACACACACACACACTTATTACTTAACACACACACACACTTATTATACAACACACACACGCCTTACTTAACACACACACACACACTTATTACTTAACATACACACACACACTTATTACTTAACACACACACACACTTATTACTTAACACACACACACACTTAATCATAACACACACACACTTATTACTTACACACACACACTTATTACTTAACACACACACACACTTATTACTTAACACACACACACACTATTACTTAACACACACACACACACACACTTATTACTTACCACACACACACACTTATTACTTAACACACACACACACTTATTAACATACACACACACACACACACACACACTTATTACTTAACACACACACACCTTATTACTTAACCACACACACACACTTATTACTTAACACACACACACACACTTAACTTACACACACACATTACTTAACACACACACACTATTACTTAACACACACACACACTTATTACTTAACACACACACACACACTTATTACTTAACACACACACACACTTATTACTTAACACACACACTTATTACTTAACACACACACACACACTTATTACTTAACACACACACACACTTATTACTTAACACCACACACACACTTATTACTTAACATACACACACACACATTATTACTTAACACACACACACACACCTTATTACTTAACATACACACACACACAATTATTACTTAACACACACACTTATTACTTAACATACACACACACACATTATTACTTAACACACACACTTATTACTTAACACACACACACACACACACTTATTACTTAACATACACACACACACAATTATTACTTAACACAACACACACACTTATTACTTAACATACACACACACAATTATTACTTACACACACACACACACACTTATTACTTAACATACACACACACACTTATTACTTAACACACACACACACACTTATTACTTACACACACATTACTTACACACACACTTATTACTTAACACACACACACACATTATTACTTAACACACACACACACTTATTACTTAACACACACACACACTTATTACTTAACACACACACTTATTACTTAACACACACCACACTTATTACTTAACACACACACACACACTTATTACTTAACACACACACACACTTATTACTTAACATACACACACACAATTATTACTTAACACACACACACACACACTTATTACTTAACATACACACACACACAATTATTACTTAACACACACACTTATTACTTAACATACACACACACACAATTATTACTTAACACACACACTTATTACTTACACACACACACACACACTTATTACTTAACATACACACACACACAATTATTACTTAACACACACACACACACACTTATTACTTAACATACACACACACACATTATTACTTAACACACACACACACACACCTTATTACTTAACATACACACACACACAATTATTACTTAACACACACACACACACTTATTACTTAACATACCACACACACAATTATTACTTACACACACACACACACTTATTACTTAACACACACACACACACTTATTACTTAACACACACACTTATTACTTAACGCACACACACACACTTATTACTGTAACACACACACACACACTTATTACTTAACACACACACACACACTTATTGCTTAACATGCACACACACAATTATTACTTAACACACACACTTATTACTTAACATACACACACACACAATTATTACTTAACACACACACACACACTTATTACTTAACATACACACACACAATTATTACTTAACACACACACATTATTACTTAACACACACACACACACAATTATTACTTAACACACACACACACACTTATTACTTAACATACACACACACACATTATTACTTAACACACACACTTATTACTTAACATACACACACACACAATTATTACATACACACACACTTATTACGCAACACACACACACACTTATTACTTAACACACACACACACTTGTTACTTAACACACACACACACACTTATTACTTAACACACACACACACACTTATTGTAACACACACACATTATCATAACACACACACACCTTATTACTTAACACACACACACACACACATTATTACTTAACACACACACTCATTGTTAACACACACACACACACACACACTTGATTACTTAACACACACACACACTTATTACTTAACACACACACACACACTTGTTACTTAACATACACACACACACACTTGATTACTTAACACACACACACACTTATTAGCTAACATACACACACCACTTTAACACACACATTATTACTTAACATACACACACACACACTTGTTACTAACACACACACACTTGATTACTAACACACACACACACTTATTACTTAACACACACACACTTGTTATTAACATACACACACACATTGTTGCACACACACACACACTTGTTACTTAACACACACACTTATTACTTAACACACACACACACTTATTACTTAACATACACACACACACAATTATTACTTAACACACACACTTATTACTTAACACACACACACACACACTTAATACTTAACACACACACACACTTACACACACACACTTATTACTTAACATACACACACACACATTATTACTTAACACACACACTTATTACTTAACACACACACACACACTTATTACTTAACACACACACACACTTATTACTTAACACACACACACTTAGCACACACACACTTACTTAACACA
>NC_068294.1:44530376-44542876 GCF_025860055.1 Xyrauchen texanus
CACCCGGATTGAGGCGAGTCACTACGCCACCACGAGGACTTAGAGATTGAGAATGTGGCGTTCCACATTGGGGAGAAAAAAATATCAGATTTACAAACATACAGTGTTGGGTGTAATCGGATGAAAAAGTAATTAGTTACTGTAATATAATTACTTTTAGGCACAAAAAGTAGTGTGACATTACATTTTAAATTCTTGTAATCAGATTACAGTTACTGATTTTCAATAACTTTTGAGTACATTACTTGGGTTACAAATATTTCTAAAAATATTTTATTTAAGTTTAATACAATTAAAATGGGACGTCTGTTTGCATTTCTGTAACAGCTGAAAGAAAATACACATTATTTTGAAGTTTTTGTGTGGAAAAAATAATTAAATATAAAGTAATTAGTAACGTGATTACTTTTTCAATAAATGAATAAGTAATTTAATTGTAATTTTAGAAAAGTAGTTACTTTTTAAAGTAACTACTGCTAATTTTAAACATTTCAAAAACGTCCATTTTGTCATGATTTTTATATTTGTATAAAATGACAATTATTAATAAATATAATTTATTGTCATTTCTAAGTATTTCCTGTAAACACACACGCACGGAGTTTATGCAGATTTAATGGAGTAATGGTATATTTATATTTGATAGGCGTTTATATTGTGTGTTTTACGTTATCTAATGGGAGGAGCTGAACTTGCACACCAGGATGTTTATGTTCACATATGAACACGAGTGTGTATTTAACACACATTTAAAATCAGAAACATCACCATCAAAGAAAAGCAAAAGGAAAGCTAAAAGACTGAGTGAAGGAGAAGCAGACAGATCCGCGGGAATCTCTGAGGTGGCGCGAGCGGCGGCTAACGGTCGGAGGTGACGGGAGCGCGCAATGCGCGCATAAATGATAACGGGGGCGTGCACTGCTTTCATAATGATTAATCAGAAAAATACTAATAAAAAAAAAAAAACGGGATGAAGGATGTTAATTTTGGGTTCTTTAAATGTACTTTCATACTAAATAGTTTGAACAATAAACAGTTTTAACTTTATATATTATAAGTTTTAACAGCTCGAAGCTTAAAGGTGCAGTCATTCATTTTTTCCACAATAAAAAGTTAGTACTCGTATAAAACCACGTGAGATGAAGACTCCATTCGTCTCAGTAACCTTATAAAAGTGTTTTATATTTAACATAGAGAGTGTCCCCTCTTGGGGGCGGCCATGTTATGATCACATGACCAGCCAAATACTACTCGCTTAATCCCAGCAACCGCCCTATTATTGGACACTTTCTCTCAATTAAGGTTTACTGTTACTGTTACAGGCCGGTGTCTAGTTGAGTCTGAGAGTAAAGGCTGGAGCTCATGTTACACTGGAGCAAACACACACACCTGTCACTCAGGTACAACACACATGTAACCTGTGAAACCTCTACTAAACGTTCAACACATGCACCTTTAACACGATGTGAAAGGTGATGCACGTGCAGCTAAAATAGTCCAGAAACCACGTGATATTTTGTGTAATTTCATCAATTTCTCAGTGCTGCAATAATTTTGATGGTGTCGCCATCTGCTGGTAGAGAGCTGAATTATTTTTCACAATTTCTCCCTTTTAAGAGAAAGAGTCATATGGAGTTATAACAACACAGCGGCGAGTAAACAATGACTGAATTTACATTTTTGGGTGAACTGTTCCTTTAAATCTCATTTTGTGTATCAAAACAGTGTGTATTGTTAGTGCCTTACTGAACTGGTATTTTGTTTTCCTTTGAACTATTTACAGACCAGAGGATAAAGTGCTAAACACAGAAGAATTCAGGCGTTATCTTCTTCGGATGCTGAGTAACTTTGTTTTTTAAAACCTTGACATGATGGGAATATTTTCAGAGAACAAATGTTCATTTTCTCTCTGTCTGTGTGTCTCAGATAGTCGAGTTCTGCTTCCGGGCAGCAGTTTTTACGTGTCTTATTTTGGGTGTTTTTGTGTAATCGTGGTGTATTTTAGCAAGGGTGTCGATGCGGTGACTCTCAGATAGCATGCTCGTAGCAGACAGAAGCGCTGTGGATCTCTCTGTGCAGCTTTAACAACTCTCAATCCATCAGAACCTGTCAGAACCTGTCAGAACCTGTGGCAAGTTCACCAGCTCACATGATCCCTCACCTTTGACCCCACAGCCCCCTGCCATGCCCTGTAAACTCCCACATGGCGTAGTCAGCCCATCTGACCCCTCATTCACAGACAGCCCTCTGCCAGCGATGCCCAGCACACCCGATCAGTCTGCAGAGTTGAGTGTGGCTCCCTCTGCTGGTCGTTCAGGGAGTGACGCGTTCTCCTGTGAAAAGGATCAGGTGTCAGGGGAAGACGAGAGGCCAAAGGTCACGTACAGTGAGACCATCAAACACCCTGAACTCTTCAAAAACTATGGTGAGGTCAGAGACATTTAAACGCTATTTCTCTCATCAATAAGTTGACTTGACAAAGTCAACATGCTGTTCTACTGTATTAACTATTATTTTTCTTCTGAGACCAAAATTACTGACTGTAACTCCTCCTACAACTTTCACGCTACATCCACCAAATTTGGACAGACCTTCAGACTGTTCGGACTCGGGTTGCTTTATCTTTTCTAACTGATCGGACTTACGGTTTTCACCCATCGAGCAATTCGATTTACCCATAGATTTACATTGACATGAGTCAAGACTATTCAAAGTCTAGCTGTCAAAAATTCAAA
Organism: Xyrauchen texanus; assembly: GCF_025860055.1. NCBI lineage: Eukaryota > Metazoa > Chordata > Actinopteri > Cypriniformes > Catostomidae > Xyrauchen > Xyrauchen texanus. The sequence goes on from NC_068294.1 coordinate 44,533,112, forward strand.
TGTAAACAAACCTATATAAAGCCTTCAATATTCTTTAACATACCATCTTTCTCTTTCTCTAAACATGCTAACAGTGCCTAGCAACTAGCCAGAACACCCTAGCAACTTGTAAGAATGTGCTAGCAGTGCCTAGCAACAAGCCAAAACACCCTAACAACTAGCCAGAACACCCTAGCAACCAGCTAAAACATACTAGAAATGTTTAGCAATGTGTTAAAAAATGTTAGCAGTGACTAGATTCACGCTAAAACATGATAGCAAAAGCTAGCAACATGTTAAAACATGTTAGCAACTCCTAAATACTTGTTAAAACATGCCAGCAATACCTAGCTACTAGGCTAACAATGCCTAGCAACATGTACATTTACATTTACATTTACATTTATGCATTTGGCAGACGCTTTTATCCAAAGCGACTTACAGTGCACTTATTACAGGGACAATCCCCCCGGAGCAACCTGGAGTTAAGTGCCTTACTCAAGGACACAATGGTGGTGACTGTGGGGATCAAACCAGTGACCTTCTGATTACCAATGTATTATACAGAGCACTTATTACAGGGACAATCCCCCCGGAGCAACCTGGAGTTAAGTGTCTTACTCAAGGACACAATGGTGGTGACTGTGGGGATCAAACCAGCAACCTTCTGATTACCAATGTATTATACAGAGCACTTATTACAGGGACAATCCCCCCGGAGCAACCTGGAGTTAAGTGTCTTACTCAAGGACACAATGGTGGTGGCCGTGGGGTTCGAACCAGCGACCTTCTGATTAACAGCCCTGTGCTTTAGCCACTACGCCACCACCACTCCATGTATCTATCTATCTTTTATTTTAGCTAGTTAGCTGGTTGTTTGTTTTACAGTGTTGCCTGTAGAACCATAGATATACATTTGCAGATGCCTTATTCGGCTGGTTCGGATTTGTCAAGCATGGCGCATCTTGGAACATCATTTTATGACTCTGGTTGCTATATCTTTTCTAACTGATTGGATTTACTGTTTTTGGACATCAGGTGAGCAAATGCGTAAAAATCCAATAGCCAAGACTATTCAAAGTCCAAAAATTCAAATGTAAACAAACCTTCCAAATGCCTAGCAACAAGGCAAAACACCCTAACAACTAACCTGAACACCCTAGCAAACAGATACATTTGCTGGCAATGCTTAGCATTTAGCCAGAACACTCTAGCAAGCAGTTATAACAAACAAGAAACAGTTATGACTGTTTCTTCTGACTTGGGTTTGCTATAACTTTTCTAACTGATTGTATTTACAGTTTTCACACATCAGGTTATCAAAACTTGGGAAAATCCCATAGATTTACATTGGCAGAATGTTCACTTGAGTCAAGACTATTCAAAGTCCAAAAATTCAAATGTAAACAAACCTACATAAGGCTTTTAATATGTTTTAAGCTATCCTATCTCTCTCTCTTTCTCTCTCCAAACATGCTAGCAACTCCTAGCAACTAGCCAGAACACCCTAGCAACTTGCAAAACTATGCTTGCAATTCCTAGCAACAAGCCAAAACACCCTATCAACCAGCTAAAACATGCTGACAATTCCTACATTCATGCTAAAGCATGCTAGCGTCGCCTGTCTGTCTGTCTGTCTGTTTTTTTGGTTGTTTGTTTTATTCTAATGTTTGTAACCATTAAACTTCAATCTTTTGAAACTACTTTAAATTTCAGGAAATGCTTTGTCAATCAAACATCAAAGTACTTGAACAATCTAGTTACTACTGGTTTTCCTAGTGACCCCCAGAAACGTCTGACACTTGTTTTTATTGTTGATGGGTTTTCAATCAGGGGGTCACCAAATTGGATCACGCAACCATAAAGCCCAGGCCCTTGAGGCTGTATCTCCGCAACACTTTGAGGGATTGGGATGAAACTTGGTACGTGTCATCGCCATTAGGCCCTGAGGTTACCTGCAGTGTTTTGGCACACTGCCCCCTACTGATCAGGAGATAGAAAAATGGCAATTTTGGCTAATCTTGAATGCTTTCCTGCATGACAACCATCATGCCCAGATACTACCTGAGCAGTTTCAGAACAGCGCCACATACTGGACATAACTTCTAAGAAGTAGCTATAGTGCCCATCCATCCATCCATCCATCCATCCATCCATCCATCCATCCATCCATCCATCCACCATCCATCCATCCATCCATCCACCCATCCATCCACCCATCCATCCATCCATGCATCCACCACCCATCCATCCACCCATCCACCCACCCATCCATCCATCATCCATCCACCCACCCACCCATCCATCCATCCATCCATCCATCCACCCATCCATCCACACATCCATCCATCCACCATCCATCCATCCATCCATCCATCCATCCATCCATCCATCCATCCATCCACCATCCATCCATCCATCCATCCATGCATCCATCCACCATCCACCCACCCATCCATCCACCCACCCACCCATCCACCCACCCACCCATCCATCCACCGATCCACCCATCCACCCACCCACTCATCCACCCATCCATCCACCCATCCACCCACCCATCCACCCATCCATCCACCCACCCATCCACCCATCCACGCACCCACCCACCCATCCATCCATCCATCCATCTTCAACCACTTAGCCGAAGTCAGGTCGTGGGGGCCCCAAACTTCCTTAGCTATTTTGTTCATTTTAAAATATATCTGTTTTTTTATGAATGAAAGTTTACTTTTTCGAACTCCTCATACTCTGGTCATTGGACTATAACAGAAAACCTGTCACAAAGCTTCTTTTGCTGCTCACGGTGCCGATATTTGTCTTGACCCTGGTATATTTTCTTCCTGTTCTTGTGTATATTATGAGTTATATTTTTCATACACAAAGCCTCAAAATAAAATAACATGATGTAATAACATTGTTAATATTGTTAATAATGAACATTGTTTTTTATACGTTATGTTTAACAATAACAATATGTTTCATCTTTGGAATTCATAGGTCATCAACTGTATTAACACATATTACAGTGGTATTGTAACTAGTGTAACTGCACTACATGTAGTGTATTAGGTACATTTAAAGGATTATGCTGGGTTCGGTGGAAGTTCAATTGACAGCATCATGATCGTCAATACAACATAGGCAAGACTTCATCTAGTAACTCTGAGCGATGGTAAAACAGCAACGTTGTGACAGCGTGGTGACAACCTTCAACACTCAATGTAAGATTCCCAACCTGTACGCCATGTTGTCGCAAAGTCTGTAGAAGGTTGGCAACGTTGAGACAATGTTCTGTGTTTGCTGGTGTTTACTCCATCAGTGTGTCTCTAGAGAACGGGGCAGCTTGGGTTTTCTTTGGCAATGTCAAACAGTGTGTGCAGATGCATCTCAGATATAAGATGTGTTTAGTTGAACAGATTCGAGCTGAATCTCCCGTCACTGTAATGGTTTGTGTGTTATATTACAGTGTGCTCAGCATTCTCGCTCCACACTGCTCAAATGTACGTCATTGACTGAAACAGAACTCTAGTGTGTCTGATCAATAATCCGCAGTTTCCTCTCAATGACCTGCTGCTGTGCTCAAAAAGCTGATGCAACAAACAGCTGCAATGTTGCCACTCTAAAGGCAAAAATACACCTCCGTTTTCCATGTGTCGATACTGGAACAAGCATGTGCGTATCGTGATATAATACTTTTTATTTAACGTTTGAGGTGACGCAGATAGCCGAGAATTGACTGATCGCAACGATTGCCACTTGGTTTGTGTGCGTGCAGAGGCGCAGATCCAAACCATGAGATATTCCCCATTTTTTCTCAATGCCATTTCAACATTGGGTGATTAACATGCTAACAACTCCTAGCAACTAGCCAGTACACCCTAGCAACTTGCAAAAATGTGCTTGTGATGCCTAGCAACAAGCCAAAACACCCTAGCAACTAGCCAGAACACCCTATCAACCAGCTAAAACATGCTGACAATTCCTACATTCATGCTAAAGCATGCTAGCATCACCTAGCAACATGCTAGCAATGCTTAGCTACATGCTAAAGATGCTAGCTTTTCTTAGCTACATGCTAAAGATGCTAGCATTTATTAGCTACATGCTAAACATGCTAGCATTTCTTAGCTACATGCTAACAATGCTTAGCAACATGTATCTGTCTGTCTGTCTGTCTATCTATCTGTTTTTTTTATGTGCTTGCAATGCCTAGCAACAAGCCAAAACACCCTAGCAACTAGCCAGAACACCCTATCAACCAGTTAAAACATGCAGACAATTCCTACATTCATGCTAAAGCATACTAGCGTCACCTAACAACATGTTAGCAATGCTTAGCTACATGCTAATCATGCTAGCATTTCTTAGCTACATGCTAAACATGCTAGCATTTCTTAGCTACATGCTAATCATGCTAGCATTTCTTAGCTACATGCTAAACATGCTAGCATTTCTTAGCTACATGCTAAACATGCTAGCATTTCTTAGCTACATGCTAATCATGCTAGAATTTCTTAGCTACATGTTAATCATGCTAGCATTTCTTAGCTACATGGTAAACATGCTAGCATTTCTTAGCTACATGCTAAACATGCTAGCATGAATTAGCTACATGCTAATCATGCTAGCATTTCTTAGCTACATGCTAATCATGCTAGCATTTCTTAGCTACATGCTAATCATGCTAGCATTTCTTAGCTACATGCTAAACATGCTAGCATTTCTTAGCTACATGCTAACAATGCTTAGCAACATGTATCTGTCTGTCTGTTTTTTGGTTGTTTGTTTTATTCTAATGTCTGTAACCATTAAACTTCAATCTTTTGAAACTACTTTAAACTTTCAGAAAATGCTTTGTCAAGCCAACATCAAAGTACTTGATGTGCAATAATACTTTTTACTTAACGTTTGAGGTGACACAGATAGCCGAGAATTGACTAATCGCAACGATTGCCACTTGGTTTGTGTGCGTGACGAGGCGCAGATCCAAAGCACGAGATATTCCCCATTGTTTTCTCAATGCCATTTCAACATTGGGTGATTAACTCTTGTGCATCAATAGAAGAAGTTTCTCAAAAATGTCCGTTTGTTTACATAATACCACTGTTGTTTTTACACAATGTGGCGGAATGATTTGCCCCTCCCTCTCGTCATCATCGCCCCGCCCTTCAGCCAGGCTCACGATGGGAGTTGGGCAGGAGAGCAATAAGAGGTGCATAATTAATAAGGTTCTGACAGTGGTGGATGAAGCACACCTGATGTCGGCTTCAAATCTCCACGTGTGCACACACTGGCATCCTCCAGGACCAGAGCTGGGAGGGTTCAGACGAGTGGATGCGTCACACAGCTCACATCACGGCTAGAGGCCGGGCCACCTTACCCTCTCACCTGTCAGGCTGCCAAGGACGCTGACGTCCCTCGTGCCGTGGACCCTGGAGGGGAGCGTGAGCAGCTGACGGACCCAGCTCATGCCTGGGCCATTCCAAAGACCCTACCCGCCCTTCAGGGAACCCCGTCTCACCGCGACGGTGACAGATTTCCCTTTGTTATGAATCAAACACTTTGGACACCCTGAATACTTTATTTTCCCCTTTTATGGACATTTTACTTTTATTATTATTTCCAATAAATGCCTCCGAGGCTTGACACACCCGCTGTGTCTGTCAGCTACTCACCCTGCCACAACACACACACATTTCTCAATACACACACACACAGAACACACTCTGACATCATACCAACACACACTTGTATCTGCATCATGTATTCAGTTGTCCTGCAGGTCTCTATAATACAGTAAACAGTGAATAGGGGAAAAGCTTGTATTTGCGCCACAGGATAAACATGAGGAAAATGGCGCCATCTGGTGGAAAATATTAAATGTGAACATTTTTGAAGGCCAAGTCGTAGAGAGAGAGCATTGTGCATAGCATGAAAGAACATCAAAACAACATTTATTGTTGAATTTTGTGTTAAAATTGATATAATTTAAAACTAAAATAGTGTTTCTTTAAAAACGAGTACTACTTCCAACCCAAATAATGGGAGCGCATCACATGCAGCTAATGGTAAAACAGTATCTATTATACTCCAATGAGGCCATCATAGGATTATCGCATCATTTATCGAATATCGCATTGTCCAATTACTTATTGCATATTGCATTTTTCCTCCAAATCGTGCGGCCCTACTTTCCTGATAATTAAATTTTACTGCGCAGCCCATAACATTTACATTTACATTTCTGCATTTGGCAGATGCTTTTATCCAAAGTGACTTACAGTGCACTTATTACAGGGACAATCCCCCCGGAGCAACCTGGAGTTAAGTGTCTTACTCAAGTACACAATGGTGAAGACTGTGGGGATCAAACCAGCAACCTTCTGAGTACCAATGTATTATACAGAGCACATATTACAGGAACAATCCCCGGAGCAACCTGGAGTTAAGTGTCTTACTCAAGGACACAATGGTGGTGGCTGTGGGGATCAAACCAGCAACCTTCTGATTACCAATGTATTATACAGTGCACTTATTACAGGGACAATCCCCCCGGAACAACCTGGAGTTAAGTGTCTTACTCAAGGACACAATGGTGGTGGCTGTGGGGAACAAACCAGCAACCTTCTGAGTACCAATGTATTATACAGAGCACATATTACAGGGACAATCCCCCCGGAGCAACCTGGAGTTAAGTGTCTTACTCAAGGACACAATGGTGGTGGCTGTGGGATTCGAACCAGTGACCTTCTGAGTACCAATGTATTATACAGAGCACTTATTACAGGGACAATCCCCCCGGAGCAACATGGAGTTAAGTGTCTTACTCAAGGACACAATGGTGGTGGCCGTGGGATTCGAACCAGTGACCTTCTGAGTACCAATGTATTATACAGAGCACTTATTACAGGGACAATCCCCCCGGAGCAACCTGGAGTTAAGTGTCTTACTCAAGGACACAATGGTGGTGGCTGTGGGGATCGAACCAGCAACCTTCTGATTACCTGATTACCAGTTATGTGCTTAGACCACCACCACTCCATAAGCATCTTTATCTTCCAATCTACACGTTAATCATTTATACTGATTAATTTTTTTATTTACTTATATTTACCACATTTTACTTATTAATAAAAAACTATAAACACAACATAATAGCGTTGATAACACATTTTATTGCTTGAAAATGTTCTCGGTGCACTTCAGGTTTTTTACCACCAGATGGCAGTAAATTGGACCGTTTCCAGAAGCTTCGAGTAAAGAACCCAGTTTGAATACATTTGTTATTGTTATCATTTTAACCAGTATATTAACGTATGAGCTAAATCCCAGAACAGTGCACAAACATGGTGACCAATCAGGGTTCAGTCTGCTCACATGTGACTTTTATTAACACAGTTTCGATCCGTTTTGGTGCTTTGTGAAAGCGAACCGAACCATGAAGAAAATGCAGAATGTTAATCACAGGAATGGGTCGATATATCGAATTTTGTTATATTGCGAAACAAAGAATGATGAACCATATCGTGGCATAACTCGATATTTAAAAATGTGCAACATTGTTTTCTGTCCATGTGATCATTATTGAAACGACCCGTCAAGCATCATAATCTCTCTCAAATCTATCTGCGCTTTTATCTACACTGTTTACAGGGTTCACACAAGATCCTTAAAGTGCTTTTAGAAATATAAGTGCTGGAATACCTGGAACATCACCTTGTTTTGATGAAAAGTGCTTGAGCTTAAATAAGATCGTTGCCTCCGTGTAATGTGTGTCCATCAAAGATGAAAGTCTCCACTTTCTTAATATAATATGTTCTTTATAGTCAGATAAAAAATTCTAAAGAAATATTAATTTTAATCTCACACAGCATGTATGTGCTAAAGAAACACTGTGACACTGTGAGCCACTCGTTGAAATCTTAAAGCGACAGTAACCTTTTTAGAGTATTATACAAATGAATGTAAACTCAATGTTATTACTGGTTAATTGTACACATTATATTAAATATTATTATATATAGTGGTGTTAAAAGTACCGGTACTTCAGTACCAAGTCGATACTAAAATAAAAAAGATGTAAATAAAAATTATACCAATGTTTCGGTAGTACTCTGTGACTCCTTTTACACTGAAATGGACAATTAATCAAATGAAAATCATGACGGGATCCTAGTGTGATTTATTAAACTGCTAAAGGCTGCAATCTTACTGCGGATGAGCTGCGTACTTGTATAAATCCGACCGCTCAAACACTGGAAACTCAACAGAATCGTTCACGTTGTATCAGATGACAAAGCAGAGCACTAACCCGCAGTAAACCACACAGCACACATAAAGTATATATTTATATAAGTAAATCACAGCATGTGCACTTTAATCTCAACTCAACTTTATATCGCATTTAAGTGTTCTGGAAAATAATAATAACAACAAATATTTGGGAAACAGATTTCAATAGTGCGCTACTTAAAAAACCTTTCAGCAATGCATCCTTGATTGAGAAACATGCATTTCTTTTCATCTATTATGTACGTTGAAATGTAACTTTTTAAATAAGGTAAACGTGTGTGTTCAGTAGCACATTATCTTATTAGCTTATTTTTGCTGTGGTACCGAAATTGGTATCGAGAACCTTGAAATTTCACTGGTGTCGGTACCGACTTCTGAAATTTTGGTACCGTGACAACCATAATTTTAAATACAATTTTATGATATAATTTATTTTTAAATAAAATTGTATTTAATATTTTTCAACCCAATTTGTAGCGTCCAATTCCCAATGTGCTCTAAGTCCTCCTGATGGCGTAGTGACTCGGTCTGAGACCGTAAATCCGCGCATCTTATCACGTGACTCGTTGAGCGCGTTACCATGGAAACATAGCGCGTGTGGAGGCTTCACGCACAACTCGCCACACGCCCCACCGAGAGCGTGAACCACATTATAGCAACGACGAGGAGGTTACCCCATGTGACTCTACCCTCCCTAGCAACCGGGACAATTTGGTTGCTAAGGAGACCTGACTGGAGTCACTCAGCACACCCTGGATTCAAACTCACGACTCCAGGTGTGATAGTCAGCGTCAATACTCGCTGAGATACACCAATGATATAATATTAATATAATGTCTACTTTTTTTATTTTTACAAAGTTACATTTTGATTATAGTAATGATGACAAAGAAATGATTAAAATATAAATATACACTTTCACGTATTGTTCTGTTGTTGTTCATCTGATCAGCCGAATGTAGCGCACTATTTATGAAAGATGATTTGTTTGTGATCTTATAGAGAAACTCTTATTATTTAAAATTTGTGCATTAATATTGTGTATTAAAAAAATATTTTGATGAGAAATTATAATGAGCATTTTGCTGAAACATTTTTTCAGAAAATAAATATTTTCTTTAATATTTTGTAATTTAAGTGAGATTATATAGAATATTGTATATTGTTATACCGAATATATAAATACCAGCATGAGGAAAGAGCCAGAAGCATTCCTGTTCTGCCCATCCGTCTGTTGTACGGCCAGTTTCCAGAGAACAGGGCACTATAATGAGTCCGGTCAGGGGTGCCCACACTTTATTGTGTGATGATCTACTTTTAAATGACCCACTCGATAAGATACCAACTAAAAAAACACAGTTTCATTTAAAATAAGAAAATGTTTGTTGGGACTACTGCATGTATCCCTACATGGAATTCATCTAATAATTAATAAAAAATATATAATAATTTTCAATGTTGATATCATTCAGTTTTAACACTAAACCCAAAACA